>NW_027490347.1:300000-516515 GCF_050948175.1 Xylocopa sonorina
GTTCATATGATTCTTAAAACGCGATATCGCATCTCATTTCTATGTTTCATGGTAAGATATAATATGATTTGCGAAGTGTCATGTATTCCTCGTCTACACTTCAAATGAATGTAAATGCGACACTTCCTTGCTAGGAAATAGCGTCTGCAAATGTCTAGGTATCGTAGCAATAGAGTTCATATGATTCTTAAAACGCGATATCGCATCTCATTTCTATGTTTCATGGTAAGATATAATACGATTTGCGAAGTGTCATGTATTCCTCGTCTACACTTCAAATGAATGTAAATGCGACACTTCCTTGCTAGGAAATAGCGACTGCAGATGTCTAGGTATCGTAGCAATAGTGTTCTAATGCTTCTTAAAACGCGATATCGCACCTCATTTCTATGTTTCATGGTAAGATATAATATGATTTGCGAAGTGTCATGTACTCCTCGTCTACACTTCAAATGAATGTAAATGCAACACTTCCTCGCTAGGAAATAGCGTTTGCAGATGTCTACGTATCGTAGCAATAGATTTCTAATGCTTCTTAAAACGCGATATCGCATCTCATTTCTATGTTTCATGGTAAGATATAATATGATTTGCGAAGTGTCATGTATTCCTCGTCTACACTTCAAATGAATGTAAATGCAACACTTCCTTGCAAGGAAATAGCGTTTGCAGATGTTTACCTATCAAAGCAATAGAGTTCTAATGCTTCTTAAAACGCGATATCGCATCTCATTTCTATGTTTCATGGTAAGATATAATATGATTTGCGAAGTGTTATGTATTCCTTGTCTGCACTTCAAATGAATGTAAATGAGACACTTCCTTGCAAGGAAATAGCGTTTGCAGATGTCTACGTATCGTAGCAATAGAGTTCTAATGATTCTTAAAACGCGATATCGCATCTCATTTCTATGTTTCATGGTAAGATATAATATGATTTGCGAAGTGTTATGTATTCCTCGTCTACACATCAAATGAATGTAAATTCGACACTTCCTTGCTAGGAAATAGCGTCTGCAGATGTCTAGGTATCGTAGCGATAGAGTTCTTATGATTCTTAAAACGTGATATCGCATCTCATTTCTATGTTTCATGGTAAGATATAATATGGTTTGCGAAGTGTTATGTATTCCTCGTCTACACATCAAATGAATGTAAATTCGACACTTCCTTGCTAGGAAATAGCGTCTGCAGATTTCTAGGTATCGTAGCGATAGAGTTCTAATGCTTCTTAAAACGCGATATCGCATCTCATTTCTATGTTTCATGGTAAGATGTAATATGATTTGCGAAGTGTTATGCATTCCTCGTCTACGATTCAAATGAATGTAAATGCGACACTTCCTTGCTAGGAAATAGCGTCTGCAGATGTCTAGGTATCGTAGCAATAGAGTTCTAATGCTTCTTAAAACGCGATATCGCATCTCATTTCTATGTTTCATGGTAAGATATAACATGATTTGCGAAGTGTTATGTATTCCTCGTATACACTCCAAATGAATGTGAATGCGATACTTCCTCGCTTGGAAATAGCGTTTGCAGATGTCTACGTATCGTAGCAATAGCTTTCTAATGCTTCTTAAAACGCGATATCGCATCTCATTTCTATGTTTCATGGTAAGATATAATATGATTTGCGAAGTGTCATGTATTCCTCGTCCACACTTCAAATGAATGTAAATGCGACACTTCCTTGCTAGGAAATAGCGTCTGCAGATGTCTAGGTATCGTAGCAATAGAGTTCTAATGCTTCTTAAAACGCGATATCGCATCTCATTTCTATGTTTCATGGTAAGATGTAATATGATTTGCGAAGTGTTATGTATTCCTCGTCTACACTTCAAATGAATGTAAATATGACACTTCCTTGCAAGGAAGTAGCGATTGCAGATGTCTACGTATCGAAGCAGTAGAGTTCAAATGCTTCTTAAAACGAGATATTGCATCCCATATCTATGTTTCATGATAAGATATAATATACATTGCGAAGTGTTATGCATTCCTCGTCTACGATTCAAATGAATGTAAATGCGACACTTCCTTGCAAGGAAATAGCCTTTGCAGATGTCTACGTATCGTAGCAATAGAGTTCATATGATTCTTAAAACGCGATATCGCATCTCATTTCTATGTTTCATGGTAAGATATAATATGATCTGCGAAGTGTCATGTATTCCTCGTCTACACTTCAAGTGAATGTGAATGCGATACTTCCTCGCTACTAAATAGCGTTTGCAGATGTCTACGTATCATAGCAATAGCTTTCTAATGCTTCTTAAAACGCGATATCGCATCTCATTTCTATGTTTCATGGTAAGATGTAATATGATTTGCGAAGTGTTACGTATTCCTCGTCTACATTTCAAATGAATGTAAATGCGACACTTCCTTGCAAGGAAGTAGCGATTGCAGATGTCTACGTATCGTAGCAATAGAGTTCAGATGACTCTTAAAACGCGATATCGCATCTCATTTCTATGTTTCTGGTAAGATGTAATATGATTTGCGAAGTGTTATGTATTCCTCGTCTACATTTCAAATGAATGTAAATGCGACACTTCCTTGCAAGGAAGTAGCGATTGCAGATGTCTACGTATCGAAGCAATAGAGTTCAAATGCTTCTTAAAACGAGATATCGCATCTCATTTCTATGTTTCGTGGTAAGATATAATATGATTTGCGAAGTGTCATGTATTCCTCGTCTACACTTCAAATGAATGTAAATGCGACACTTCCTTGAAAGGAAATAGCGATTGCAGATGTCTACGTATCGAAGCAATATAGTTCAAATGCTTCTTAAAACGAGATATTGCATCTCATATCTATGTTTCATGATAAGATATAATATACATTGCGAAGTGTTATGCATTCCTCGTCTACGATTCAAATGAATGTAAATGCGACACTTCCTTGCAAGGAAATAGCGTTTGCAGATGTCTACGTATCGTAGCAATAGAGTTCATATGATTCTTAAAACGCGATATCGCATCTCATTTCTATGTTTCATGGTAAGATATAATATGATTTGCGAAGTGTCATGTATTCCTCGTCTACACTTCAAATGAATGTAAATGCGACACTTCCTTGCTAGGAAATAGCGTCTGCAAATGTCTAGGTATCGTAGCAATAGAGTTCATATGATTCTTAAAACGCGATATCGCATCTCATTTCTATGTTTCATGGTAAGATATAATACGATTTGCGAAGTGTCATGTATTCCTCGTCTACACTTCAAATGAATGTAAATGCGACACTTCCTTGCTAGGAAATAGCGACTGCAGATGTCTAGGTATCGTAGCAATAGTGTTCTAATGCTTCTTAAAACGCGATATCGCACCTCATTTCTATGTTTCATGGTAAGATATAATATGATTTGCGAAGTGTCATGTACTCCTCGTCTACACTTCAAATGAATGTAAATGCAACACTTCCTCGCTAGGAAATAGCGTTTGCAGATGTCTACGTATCGTAGCAATAGATTTCTAATGCTTCTTAAAACGCGATATCGCATCTCATTTCTATGTTTCATGGTAAGATATAATATGATTTGCGAAGTGTCATGTATTCCTCGTCTACACATCAAATGAATGTAAATTCGACACTTCCTTGCTAGGAAATAGCGTCTGCAGATGTCTAGGTATCGTAGCGATAGAGTTCTTATGATTCTTAAAACGTGATATCGCATCTCATTTCTATGTTTCATGGTAAGATATAATATGGTTTGCGAAGTGTTATGTATTCCTCGTCTACACATCAAATGAATGTAAATTCGACACTTCCTTGCTAGGAAATAGCGTCTGCAGATTTCTAGGTATCGTAGCGATGGAGTTCTAATGGTTCTTAAAACGCGATATCGCATCTCATTTCTATGTTTCATGGTAAGATGTAATATGATTTGCGAAGTGTTATGCATTCCTCGTCTACGATTCAAATGAATGTAAATGCGACACTTCCTTGCTAGGAAATAGCGTCTGCAGATGTCTAGGTATCGTAGCAATAGAGTTCTAATGCTTCTTAAAACGCGATATCGCATCTCATTTCTATGTTTCATGGTAAGATATAACATGATTTGCGAAGTGTTATGTATTCCTCGTATACACTCCAAATGAATGTGAATGCGATACTTCCTCGCTTGGAAATAGCGTTTGCAGATGTCTACGTATCGTAGCAATAGCTTTCTAATGCTTCTTAAAACGCGATATCGCATCTCATTTCTATGTTTCATGGTAAGATATAATATGATTTGCGAAGTGTCATGTATTCCTCGTCCACACTTCAAATGAATGTAAATGCGACACTTCCTTGCTAGGAAATAGCGTCTGCAGATGTCTAGGTATCGTAGCAATAGAGTTCTAATGCTTCTTAAAACGCGATATCGCATCTCATTTCTATGTTTCATGGTAAGATGTAATATGATTTGCGAAGTGTTATGTATTCCTCGTCTACACTTCAAATGAATGTAAATATGACACTTCCTTGCAAGGAAGTAGCGATTGCAGATGTCTACGTATCGAAGCAGTAGAGTTCAAATGCTTCTTAAAACGAGATATTGCATCCCATATCTATGTTTCATGATAAGATATAATATACATTGCGAAGTGTTATGCATTCCTCGTCTACGATTCAAATGAATGTAAATGCGACACTTCCTTGCAAGGAAATAGCCTTTGCAGGTGTCTACGTATCGTAGCAATAGAGTTCATATGATTCTTAAAACGCGATATCGCATCTCATTTCTATGTTTCATGGTAAGATATAATATGATTTGCGAAGTGTCATGTATTCCTCGTCTACACTTCAAGTGAATGTGAATGCGATACTTCCTCGCTACTAAATAGCGTTTGCAGATGTCTACGTATCATAGCAATAGCTTTCTAATGCTTCTTAAAACGCGATATCGCATCTCATTTCTATGTTTCATGGTAAGATGTAATATGATTTGCGAAGTGTTATGTATTCCTCGTCTACATTTCAAATGAATGTAAATGCGACACTTCCTTGCAAGGAAGTAGCGATTGCAGATGTCTACGTATCGTAGCAATAGAGTTCAGATGACTCTTAAAACGCGATATCGCATCTCATTTCTATGTTTCTGGTAAGATGTAATATGATTTGCGAAGTGTTATGTATTCCTCGTCTACATTTCAAATGAATGTAAATGCGACACTTCCTTGCAAGGAAGTAGCGATTGCAGATGTCTACGTATCGAAGCAATAGAGTTCAAATGCTTCTTAAAACGAGATATTGCATCTCATATCTATGTTTCATGATAAGATATAATATACATTGCGAAGTGTTATGCATTCCTCGACTACGATTCAAGTGAATGTAAATGCGACACTTCCTTGCAAGGAAATAGCGTTTGCAGATGTCTACGTATCGTAGCAATAGAGTTCAGATGATTCTTAAAACGCGATATCGCATCTCATTTCTGTGTTTCATAGTAAGATATAATATGATTTGCGAAGTGTCATGTATTCCTCGTCTACACTTCAAATGAATGTGAATGCAACACTTCCTCGCTAGGAAATAGCGTTTGCAGATGTCTACGTATCGTAGCAATAGAGTTCATATGATTCTTAAAACGCGATATCGCATCTCATTTCTATGTTTCATGGTAAGATATAATATGATTTGCGAAGTGTCATGTATTCCTCGTCGACACTTCAAATGAATGTAAATGCAACACTTCCTTGCAAGGAAATAGCGTTTGCAGATGTTTATCTATCAAAGCAATAGAGTTCTAATGCTTCTTAAAACGCGATATCGCATCTCATTTCTATGTTTCGTGGTAAGATATAATATGATTTGCGAAGTGTCATGTATTCCTCGTCTACACTTCAAATGAATGTAAATGCGACACTTCCTTGAAAGGAAATAGCGATTGCAGATGTCTACGTATCGAAGCAATATAGTTCAAATGCTTCTTAAAACGAGATATTGCATCTCATATCTATGTTTCATGATAAGATATAATATACATTGCGAAGTGTTATGCATTCCTCGTCTACGATTCAAATGAATGTAAATGCGACACTTCCTTGCAAGGAAATAGCGTTTGCAGATGTCTACGTATCGTAGCAATAGAGTTCATATGATTCTTAAAACGCGATATCGCATCTCATTTCTATGTTTCATGGTAAGATATAATATGATTTGCGAAGTGTCATGTATTCCTCGTCTACACTTCAAATGAATGTAAATGCGACACTTCCTTGCTAGGAAATAGCGTCTGCAAATGTCTAGGTATCGTAGCAATAGAGTTCATATGATTCTTAAAACGCGATATCGCATCTCATTTCTATGTTTCATGGTAAGATATAATACGATTTGCGAAGTGTCATGTATTCCTCGTCTACACTTCAAATAAATGTAAATGCGACACTTCCTTGCTAGGAAATAGCGACTGCAGATGTCTAGGTATCGTAGCAATAGTGTTCTAATGCTTCTTAAAACGCGATATCGCACCTCATTTCTATGTTTCATGGTAAGATATAATATGATTTGCGAAGTGTCATGTACTCCTCGTCTACACTTCAAATGAATGTAAATGCAACACTTCCTCGCTAGGAAATAGCGTTTGCAGATGTCTACGTATCGTAGCATTAGATTTCTAATGCTTCTTAAAACGCGATATCGCATCTCATTTCTATGTTTCATGGTAAGATATAATATGATTTGCGAAGTGTCATGTATTCCTCGTCTACACATCAAATGAATGTAAATTCGACACTTCCTTGCTAGGAAATAGCGTCTGCAGATGTCTAGGTATCGTAGCGATAGAGTTCTTATGATTCTTAAAACGTGATATCGCATCTCATTTCTATGTTTCATGGTAAGATATAATATGGTTTGCGAAGTGTTATGTATTCCTCGTCTACACATCAAATGAATGTAAATTCGACACTTCCTTGCTAGGAAATAGCGTCTGCAGATTTCTAGGTATCGTAGCGATAGAGTTCTAATGCTTCTTAAAACGCGATATCGCATCTCATTTCTATGTTTCATGGTAAGATGTAATATGATTTGCGAAGTGTTATGCATTCCTCGTCTACGATTCAAATGAATGTAAATGCGACACTTCCTTGCTAGGAAATAGCGTCTGCAGATGTCTAGGTATCGTAGCAATAGAGTTCTAATGCTTCTTAAAACGCGATATCGCATCTCATTTCTATGTTTCATGGTAAGATATAACATGATTTGCGAAGTGTTATGTATTCCTCGTATACACTCCAAATGAATGTGAATGCGATACTTCCTCGCTTGGAAATAGCGTTTGCAGATGTCTACGTATCGTAGCAATAGCTTTCTAATGCTTCTTAAAACGCGATATCGCATCTCATTTCTATGTTTCATGGTAAGATATAATATGATTTGCGAAGTGTCATGTATTCCTCGTCCACACTTCAAATGAATGTAAATGCGACACTTCCTTGCTAGGAAATAGCGTCTGCAGATGTCTAGGTATCGTAGCAATAGAGTTCTAATGCTTCTTAAAACGCGATATCGCATCTCATTTCTATGTTTCATGGTAAGATGTAATATGATTTGCGAAGTGTTATGTATTCCTCGTCTACACTTCAAATGAATGTAAATATGACACTTCCTTGCAAGGAAGTAGCGATTGCAGATGTCTACGTATCGAAGCAGTAGAGTTCAAATGCTTCTTAAAACGAGATATTGCATCCCATATCTATGTTTCATGATAAGATATAATATACATTGCGAAGTGTTATGCATTCCTCGTCTACGATTCAAATGAATGTAAATGCGACACTTCCTTGCAAGGAAATAGCCTTTGCAGATGTCTACGTATCGTAGCAATAGAGTTCATATGATGCTTAAAACGCGATATCGCATCTCATTTCTATGTTTCATGGTAAGATATAATATGATTTGCGAAGTGTCATGTATTCCTCGTCTACACTTCAAGTGAATGTGAATGCGATACTTCCTCGCTACTAAATAGCGTTTGCAGATGTCTACGTATCATAGCAATAGCTTTCTAATGCTTCTTAAAACGCGATATCGCATCTCATTTCTATGTTTCATGGTAAGATGTAATATGATTTGCGAAGTGTTATGTATTCCTCGTCTACATTTCAAATGAATGTAAATGCGACACTTCCTTGCAAGGAAGTAGCGATTGCAGATGTCTACGTATCGTAGCAATAGAGTTCAGATGACTCTTAAAACGCGATATCGCATCTCATTTCTATGTTTCTGGTAAGATGTAATATGATTTGCGAAGTGTTATGTATTCCTCGTCTACATTTCAAATGAATGTAAATGCGACACTTCCTTGCAAGGAAGTAGCGATTGCAGATGTCTACGTATCGAAGCAATAGAGTTCAAATGCTTCTTAAAACGAGATATTGCATCTCATATCTATGTTTCATGATAAGATATAATATACATTGCGAAGTGTTATGCATTCCTCGACTACGATTCAAGTGAATGTAAATGCGACACTTCCTTGCAAGGAAATAGCGTTTGCAGATGTCTACGTATCGTAGCAATAGAGTTCAGATGATTCTTAAAACGCGATATCGCATCTCATTTCTGTGTTTCATAGTAAGATATAATATGATTTGCGAAGTGTCATGTATTCCTCGTCTACACTTCAAATGAATGTGAATGCAACACTTCCTCGCTAGGAAATAGCGTTTGCAGATGTCTACGTATCGTAGCAATAGAGTTCATATGATTCTTAAAACGCGATATCGCATCTCATTTCTATGTTTCATGGTAAGATATAATATGATTTGCGAAGTGTCATGTATTCCTCGTCTACACTTCAAGTGAATGTGAATGCGATACTTCCTCGCTACTAAATAGCGTTTGCAGATGTCTACGCATCATAGCAATAGCTTTCTAATGCTGCTTAAAACGCGATATCGCATCTCATTTCTATGTTTCATGGTAAGATGTAATATGATTTGCGAAGTGTTATGTGTTCCTCGTCTACATTTCAAATGAATGTAAATGCGACACTTCCTTGCAAGGAAGTAGCGATTGCAGATGTCCACGTATCGAAGCAATAGAGTTCAAATGCTTCTTAAAACGAGATATTGCATCTCATATCTATGTTTCATGATAAGATATAATATACATTGCGAAGTGTTATGCATTCCTCGACTACGATTCAAGTGAATGTAAATGCGACACTTCCTTGCAAGGAAATAGCGTTTGCAGATGTCTACGTATCGTAGCAATAGAGTTCTTATGATACTTAAAACGTGATATCGCATCTCATTTCTATGTTTCATGGTAAGATATAATATGATTTGCGAAGTGTCATGTATTCCTCGTCTACACTTCAAATGAATGTGAATGCGACACTCCCTCGCTAGGAAATAGCGTTTGCTGATGTCTACGTATCGTAGCAATAGAGTTCATATGATTCCTAGAACGCGATATCGCATCTCATTTCTATGTTTCATGGTAAGATATAACATGATTTGCGAAGTGTTATGTATTCCTCGTCTACACTTCAAATGAATGTGAATGCGATACTTCCTCGCTACTAAATAGCGTTTGCAGATGTCTACGTATCGTAGCAATAGCTTTATAATGTTTCTTAAAACGCGATATCGCATCTCATTTCTATGTTTCATGGTAAGATATAATATGATTTGCGAAGTGTCATGTATTCCTCGTCTACACTTCAAATGAATGTGAATGCGACACTTCCTCGCTAGGAAATAGCGTTTGCAGATGTCTACGTATCGGAGCAATAGAGTTCAGATGATTCTTAAAACGCGATATCGCATCTCATTTCTATGTTTCATGGTAAGATGTAATATGATTTGCGAAGTGTTATGCATTCCTCGTATACGATTCAAATGAATGTAAATGCGACACTTCCTTGCAAGGAAATTGCGTTTGCAGATGTCTACGTATCGTAGCAATAGCTTTCTAATGCTTCTTAAAACGCGATATCGCATCTCATTTCTATGTTTCATGGTGAGATATAATATGATTTGCGAAGTGTCATGTATTCTTCGCCTACACTTCAAATGAATGTAAATGCGACACTTCCTTGCTAGGAAATAGCGTCTGCAGACGTCTAGGTATCGTAGCAATAGAGTTCTAATGCTTCTTAAAACGCGATATCGCATCTCATTTCTATGTTTCATGGTAAGATGTAATATGATTTGCGAAGTGTTATGTATTCCTCGCTACACTTCAAATGAATGTAAATGCGACACTTCCTTGCAAGGAAATAGTGATTGCAGATGTCTACGTATCGAAGCAATAGAGTTCAAATGCTTCTTAAAACGAGATATTGCATCTCATATCTATGTTTCATGATAAGATATAATATACATTGCGAAGTGTTATGCATTCCTCGTCTACGATTCAAATGAATGTGAATGCGACACTTCCTCGCTAGGAAATAGCGTTTGCAGATGTCTACGTATCGTAGCAATAGAGTTCAGATGATTCTTAAAACGCGATATCGCATCTCATTTCTATGTTTCATGGTAAGATATAACATGATTTGCGAAGTGTCATGTATTCCTCGTCTACACTTCAAATGAATGTGAATGCGACACTTCCTCGCTAGGAAATAGCGTTTGCAGATGTCTACGTATCGGAGCAATAGAGTTCAGATGATTCTTAAAACGCGATATTGCATCTCATATCTATGTTTCATGATAAGATATAATATACATTGCGAAGTGTTATGCATTCCTCGTCTACGATTCAAATGAATGTAAATGCGACACTTCCTTGCTAGGAAATAGCGTCTGCAGATGCGTCTGTAGCAATAGAGTTCTAATGCTTCTTAAAACGCGATATCGCATCTCATTCCTATGTTTCATGGTAAGATGTAATATGATTTGCGAAGTGGTATGTATTCCACGTCTACACTTCAGAGGAATGTGAATGCGACACTTCCTCGCTAGGAAGTAGCGTTTGCAGATGTCTACGGATCGTAGCATTAGATTTCTAATGCTTCTTAAAACGCGATATCGCATCTCATTTCTATGTTTCATGGTAAGATATAATATGATTTCCGAAGTGTCATGCATTCCTCGTCTACACTTCAAATGAATGTAAATCCGACACTTCCTTGCTAGGAAATAGCGTCTGCAGATGTCTAGGAATCGTAGCAACAGAGTTCAAATGCTTCTTAAAACCAGATATTGCATCTCATATCTATGTTTCATGATAAGATATAATATTCATTGCGAAGTGTTATGCATTCCTCGTATACGATTCAAATGAATGTAAATGCGACACTTCCTTGCAAGGAAATAGCGTTTGCAGATGTCTACGTATCGTAGCAATAGCTTTCTAATGCTTCTTAAAACGCGATATCGCATCTCATTTCTATGTTTCATGGTAAGATATAATATGATTTGCGAAGTGTCATGTATTCTTCGCCTACACTTCAAATGAATGTAATTGCGACACTTCCTTGCTAGGAAATAGCGTCTGCAGATGTCTAGGTATCGTAGCAATAGAGTAATAATGCTTCTTAAAACGCGATATCGCATCTCATTTCTATGTTTCATGGTAAGATATAACATGATTTGCGAAGTGTTATGTACTCCTCGTCTACACTTCAAATGAATGTGAATGCGATACTTCCTCGCTACTAAATAGCGTTTGCAGATGTCTACGTATCGTAGCAATAGCTTTCTAATGCTTCTTAAAACGCGATATCGCATCTTATTTCTATGTTTCACGGTAAGATATAATATGATTTGCGAAGTGTCATGTATTTCTCGTCTACACTTCAAATGAATGTAAATGCCACACTTCCTTGCTAGGAAATAGCGTCTGCAGATGTCCAGGTATCGTAGCAATAGAGTTCTAATGCTTCTTAAAACGCGATATCGCAATCTCATTTCTATGTTTCATGGTAAGATGTAATATGATTTGCGAAGTGTTATGTATTCCTCGCTACACTTCAAATGAATGTAAATGCGACACTTCCTTGCAAGGAAATAGTGATTGCAGATGTCTACGTATCGAAGCAATAGAGTTCAAATGCTTCTTAAAACGAGATATTGCATCTCATATCTATGTTTCATGATAAGATATAATATACATTGCGAAGTGATATGCATTCCTCGTCTACGATTCAAATGAATGTGAATGCGACACTTCCTCGCTAGGAAATAGCGTTTGCAGATGTCTACGTATCGTAGCAATAGAGTTCAGATGATTCTTAAAACGCGATATCGCATCTCATTTCTACGTTTCATGGTAAGATGTAATATGATTTGCGAAGTGTCATGCATTCCTCGTCTACACTTCAAATGAATGTAAATCCGACACTTCCTTGCAAGGAAATAGCGTTTGCAGATGTCTACGTATCGTAGCAATAGAGTTCTTATGATTCTTAAAACGCGATATCGCATCACATTTCTATGTTTCATGGTAAGATATAATATGATTTGCGCAGTGTCATGTATTCCTCGTCTACACTTCAAATGAATGCGATACTTCCTTGCAAGGAAGTAGCGATTGCAGATGTCTACGTTTCGAAGCAATAGTGTTCAAATGCTTCTTAAAACGAGATATTGCATCTCATATCTATGTTTCATGATAAGATATAATATACATTGGGAAGTGTTATGCATTCCTCGTCTACGATTCAAATGAATGTAAATGCGACACTTCCATTTAAGGAAACAGCGTTTGCAGATGTCTACGTATCGTAGCAATAGAGTACTTATGATTCTTAAAACGCGATATCGCATCTCATTTCTATGTTTCATGGTAAGATATAATATGATTTGCGAAGTGTCATGTATTCCTCGTCTGGACTTCAAATGAATGTGCATGCGACACTTCCTCGCTAGGAAATAGCGTTTGCAGATGTCTACGTATCGTAGCAATAGAGTTGATATGATTCTCAAAACGCGATATCGCATCTCATTTCTATGTTTCATGGTAAGATATAACATGATTTGCGAAGTGTTATGTATTCCTCGTCCACACTTCAAATGAATGTGAATGCGATACTTCCTCGCTAAGAAATAGCGTTTGCGGATGTCTACGTATCGTAGCAATAGCTTTCTAATGCTTGTTAAAACGCGATATCGCATCTCATTTCTATGTTTCATGGTAAGATATAATATGATTTGCGAAGTGTCATGTATTCCTTGTCTACACTTCAAATGAATGTAAATGCGACACTTCCTTGCTAGGAAATAGCGTCTGCAGATGTCTAGGTATCGTAGCAATAGAGTTCATATGATTCTTAAAACGCGATATCGCATCTCATTTCTTTGTTTCATGGTAAGATATGATATGATTTGCGAAGTGTCATGTAATCCTCGTCTACACTTCAAATGAATGTGAATGCGACACTTCCTCGCTAGGAAATAGCGTTTGCAGATGTCTACGTATCGTAGCAATAGAGTTCAGATGATTCTTAAAACGCGATATCGCATCTCATTTCTATGTTTCATGGTAAGATATAACATGATTTGCGAAGTGTTATGTATTCCTCGTCTACAATTCAAATGAATGTGAATGCGACACTTCCTTGCTAGGAAATAGCGATTGCAGATGTCTACGTATCGTAGCAATAGAGTTCAGATGACTCTTAAAACGCGATATCGCATCTCATTTCTATGTTTCATGGTAAGATGTAATATGATTTGCGAAGTGTTATGTATTCCTCGTCTTCAATTCAAATGAATGTAAATGCGACACTTCCTTGCAAGGAAGTAGCGATTGCAGATGTCTACGTATCGAAGCAATAGAGTTCAAATGCTTCTTAAAACGAGATATTGCATCTCATATCTATGTTTCATGATAAGATATAATATACATTGCGAAGTGTTATGCATTCCTCGACTACGATTCAAGTGAATGTAAATACGACACTTCCTTGCAAGGAAATAACGTTTGCAGATGTCTACGTATCGTAGCAATAGAGTTCAGATGATTCTTAAAACGCGATATCGCATCTCATTTCTGTGTTTCATGGTAAGATATAATATGATTTGCGAAGTGTCATGTATTCCTCGTCTACACTTCAAATGAATGTGAATGCGACACTTCCTCGCTAGGAAATAGCGTTTGCAGATGTCTACGTATCGTAGCAATAGAGTTCATATGATTCTTAAAACGCGATATCGCATCTCATTTCTATGTTTCATGGTAAGATATAATATGATTTGCGAAGTGTCATGTATTCCTCGTCTACACTTCAAGTGAATGTGAATGCGATACTTCCTCGCTACTAAATAGCGTTTGCAGATGTCTACATATCATAGCAATAGCTTTCTAATGCTGCTTAAAACGCGATATCGCATCTCATTTCTATGTTTCATGGTAAGATGTAATATGATTTGCGAAGTGTTATGTATTCCTCGTCTACATTTCAAATGAATGTAAATGCGACACTTCCTTGCAAGGAAGTAGCGATTGCAGATGTCTACGTATCGTAGCTATAGATTTCTAATGCTTCTTAAAACGCGATATCGCATCTCATTTCTATGTTTCATGGTAAGATGTAATATGATTTGCGAAGTGGTATGTATTCCTCGTCTACACTTCAGAGGAATGTGAATGCGACACTTCCTCGCTAGGAAGTAGCGTTCGCAGATGTCTACGGATCGTAGCATTAGATTTCTAATGCTTCTTAAAACGCGATATCGCATCTCATTTCTATGTTTCATGGTAAGATATAATATGATTTCCGAAGTGTCATGCATTCCTCGTCTACACTTCAAATGAATGTAAATCCGACACATCCTTGCTAGGAAATAGCGTCTGCAGATGTCTAGGAATCGTAGCAACAGAGTTCAAATGCTTCTTAAAACCAGATATTGCATCTCATATCTATGTTTCATGATAAGATATAATATTCATTGCGAAGTGTTATGCATTCCTCGTATACGATTCAAATGAATGTAAATGCGACACTTCCTTGCAAGGAAATAGCGTTTGCAGATGTCTACGTATCGTAGCAATAGCTTTCTAATGCTTCTTAAAACGCGATATCGCATCTCATTTCTATGTTTCATGGTAAGATATAACATGATTTGCGAAGTGTTATGTATTCCTCGTCCACACTTCAAATGAATGTGAATGCGATACTTCCTCGCTAAGAAATAGCGTTTGCGGATGTCTACGTATCGTAGCAATAGCTTTCTAATGCTTGTTAGAACGCGATATCGCATCTCATTTCTATGTTTCATGGTAAGATATAATATGATTTGCGAAGTGTCATGTATTCCTTGTCTACACTTCAAATGAATGTAAATGCGACACTTCCTTGCTAGGAAATAGCGTCTGCAGATGTCTAGGTATCGTAGCAATAGAGTTCATATGATTCTTAAAACGCGATATCGCATCTCATTTCTTTGTTTCATGGTAAGATATGATATGATTTGCGAAGTGTCATGTATTCCTCGTCTACACTTCAAATGAATGTAAATGCGACACTTCCTTGCAAGGAAATAGCGTTTGCAGATGTCTACGTATCGTAGCAATAGAGTTCTTATGATTCTTAAAACGCGATATCGCATCTCATTTCTATGTTTCATGGTAAGATATAATATGATTTGCGCAGTGTCATGTATTCCTCGTCTACACTTCAAATGAATGTGAATGCGACCCTTCCTCGCTAGGAAATAGCTTTTGCAGATGTCTACGTATCGTAGCAATAGAGTTCGTATGATTCTTAGAACGCGATATCGCATCTCATTTCTATGTTTCATGGTAAGATATAACATGATTTGCGAAGTGTTATGTATTCCTCGTCTACACTTCAAATGAATGTGAATGCGATACTTCCTCGCTTGGAAATAGCGTTTGCAGATTTCTACGTATCGTAGCAATAGCTTTCTAATGCTTCTTAAAACGCGATATCGCATCTCATTTCTATGTTTCACGGTAAGATATAATATGATTTGCGAAGTGTCATGTATTCCTCGTCTACACTTCAAATCAATGTGAATGCGATACTTCCTCGCTTGGATATAGCGTTTGCAGATGTCTACGTATCGTAGCAATAGCTTTCTAATGCTTCTTAAAACGCGATATCGCATCTCATTTCTATGTTTCATGGTAAGATATAGTATGATTTGCGAAGTGTCATGTATTCCTCGTCTACACTTCAAATGAATGTAAATGCGACACTTCCTCGCTAGGAAATAGCGTTCGCAGATGTCTACGTATCGTAGCAATAGAGTTCATATGATTCTTAAAACGCGATATCGCATCTCATATCTGTGTTTCATGGTAAGATATAATATACATTGCGAAGTGTTATGCATTCCTCGTCTACGATTCAAATGAATGTAAATGCGACACTTCCTTGCTAGGAAATAGCGTCTGCAGATGTCTAGGTATCGTAGCAATAGAGTTCTAATGCTTCTTAAAACGCGATATCGCATCTCATTTCTATGTTTCATGGTAAGATATAACATGATTTGCGAAGTGTTATGTATTCCTCGTCTACACTTCAAATGAATGTGAATGCGATACTTCCTCGCTTGGAAATAGCGTTTGCAGATTTCTACGTATCGTAGCAATAGCTTTCTAATGCTTCTTAAAACGCGATATCGCATCTCATTTCTATGTTTCATGGTAAGATATAATATGATTTGCGGAGTGTCATGTATTCCTCGTCTACACTTCAAATCAATGTGAATGCGATACTTCCTCGCTTGGAAATAGCGTTTGCAGATGTCTACGTATCGTAGCAATAGCTTTCTAATGCTTCTTAAAACGCGATATCGCATCTCATTTCTATGTTTCATGGTAAGATATAATATGATTTGCGAAGTGTCATGTATTCCTCGTCTGGACTTCAAATGAATGTGCATGCGACACTTCCTCGCTAGGAAATAGCGTTTGCAGATGTCTACGTATCGTAGCAATAGAGTTGATATGATTCTCAAAACGCGATATCGCATCTCATTTCTATGTTTCATGGTAAGATATAACATGATTTGCGAAGTGTTATGTATTCCTCGTCCACACTTCAAATGAATGTGAATGCGATACTTCCTCGCTAAGAAATAGCGTTTGCGGATGTCTACGTATCGTAGCAGTAGCTTTCTAATGCTTGATAAAACGCGATATCGCATCTCATTTCTATGTTTCATGGTAAGATATAATATGATTTGCGAAGTGTCATGTATTCCTTGTCTACACTTCAAATGAATGTAAATGCGACACTTCCTTGCTAGGAAATAGCGTCTGCAGATGTCTAGGTATCGTAGCAATAGAGTTCATATGATTCTTAAAACGCGATGTCGCATCTCATTTCTTTGTTTCATGGTATGATATGATATGATTTGCGAAGTGTCATGTATTCCTCGTCCACACTTCAAATGAATGTAAATGCGACACTTCCTTGCTAGGAAATAGCGTCTGCAGATGTCTAGGTATCGTAGCAATAGAGTTCTAATGCTTCTTAAAACGCGATATCGCATCTCATTTCTATGTTTCATGGTAAGTTGTAATATGATTTGCGAAGTGTTATGTATTCCTCGTCTACACTTCAAATGAATGTAAATATGACACTTCCTTGCAAGGAAGTAGCGATTGCAGATGTCTACGTATCGAAGCAGTAGAGTTCAAATGCTTCTTAAAACGAGATATTGCATCCCATATCTATGTTTCATGATAAGATATAATATACATTGCGAAGTGGTATGCATTCCTCGTCTACGATTCAAATGAATGTAAATGCGACACTTCCTTGCAAGGAAATAGCGTTTGCAGATGTCTACGTATCGTAGCAATAGCTTTCTAATGCTTCTTAAAACGCGATATCGCATCTCATTTCTATGTTTCATGGTAAGATATAATATGATGTGCGAAGTGTCATGTAATCCTCGTCTACACTTCAAATGAATGTGAATGCGACACTTCCTCGCTAGGAAATAGCGTTTGCAGATGTCTACGTATCGTAGCAATAGAGTTCAGATGATTCTTAAAACGCGATATCGCATCTCATTTCTATGTTTCATGGTAAGATATAACATGATTTGCGAAGTGCTATGTATTCCTCGTCTACACTTCAAATGAATGTGAATGCGATACTTCCTCGCTTGGAAATAGCGTTTGCAGATGTCTACGTATCGTAGCAATAGCTTTCTAGTGCTTCTTAAAACGCGATATCGCATCTCATTTCTATGTTTCATGGTAAGATATAATATGATTTGCGAAGTGTCATGTAATCCTCGTCTACACTTCAAATGAATGTGAATGCGACACTTCCTCGCTAGGAAATAGCGTTTGCAGATGTCTACGTATCGTAGCAATAGAGTTCAGATGATTCTTAAAACGCGATATCGCATCTCATTTCTATGTTTCATGGTAAGATATAACATGATTTGCGAAGTGTTATGTATTCCTCGTCTACACTTCAAATGAATGTGAATGCGACACTTCCTTGCTAGGAAATAGCGATTGCAGATGTCTACGTATCGTAGCAATAGAGTTCAGATGACTCTTAAAACGCGATATCGCATCTCATTTCTATGTTTCATGGTAAGATGTAATATGATTTGCGAAGTGTTATGTATTCCTCGTCTACATTTCAAATGAATGTAAATGCGACACTTCCTTGCAAGGAAGTAGCGATTGCAGATGTCTACGTATCGAAGCAATAGAGTTCAAATGCTTCTTAAAACGAGATATTGCATCTCATATCTATGTTTCATGATAAGATATAATATACATTGCGAAGTGTTATGCATTCCTCGACTACGATTCAAGTGAATGTAAATGCGACACTTCCTTGCAAGGAAATAGCGTTTGCAGATGTCTACGTACCGTAGCAATAGAGTTCAGATGATTCTTAAAACGCGATATCGCATCTCATTTCTGTGTTTCATGGTAAGATATAATATGATTTGCGAAGTGTCATGTATTCCTCGTCTACACTTCAAATGAATGTGAATGCGACACTTCCTCGCTAGGAAATAGCGTTTGCAGATGTCTACGTATCGTAGCAATAGAGTTCATATGATTCTTAAAACGCGATATCGCATCTCATTTCTATGTTTCATGGTAAGATATAATATGATTTGCGAAGTGTCATGTATTCCTCGTCTACACTTCAAGTGAATGTGAATGCGATACTTCCTCGCTACTAAATAGCGTTTGCAGATGTCTACATATCATAGCAATAGCTTTCTAATGCTGCTTAAAACGCGATATCGCATCTCATTTCTATGTTTCATGGTAAGATGTAATATGATTTGCGAAGTGTTATGTATTCCTCGCCTACATTTCAAATGAATGTAAATGCGACACTTCCTTGCAAGGAAGTAGCGATTGCAGATGTCTACGTATCGTAGCAATAGAGTTCAGATGATTCTTAAAACGCGATATCGCATCTCATTTCTATGTTTCATGGTAAGATATAATATGATTTGCGAAGTGTCATGTATTCCTCGTCTACACTTCAAATGAATGTGAATGCGACACTTCCTCGCTAGGAAATAGCGTTTGCAGATGTCTACGTATCGGAGCAATAGAGTTCAGATGATTCTTAAAACGCGATATCGCATCTCATTTCTGTGTTCATGGTAAGATGTAATATGATTTGCGAAGTGTTATGTATTCCTCGTCTACACTTCAAATGAATGTAAATGCGACACTTCCTTGAAAGGAGGTAGCGATTGCAGATGTCTACGTATCGAAGCAATAGAGCTCAAATGCTTCTTAGAACGAGATATTGCATCTCATATCTATGTTTCATGATAAGATATAATATACATTGCGAAGTGTTATGCATTCCTCGACTACGATTCAAGTGAATGTAAATGCGACACTTCCTTCCAAGGAAATAGCGTTTGCAGATGTCTACGTATCGTAGCAATAGAGTTCTAATGCTTCTTAAAACGCGATATCGCATCTCATTTCTATGTTTCATGGTAAGATGTAATATGATTTGCGAAGTGGTATGTATTCCTCGTCTACACTTCAGAGGAATGTGAATGCGACACTTCCTCGCTAGGAAGTAGCGTTCGCAGATGTCTACGGATCGTAGCATTAGATTTCTAATGCTTCTTAAAACGCGATATCGCATCTCATTTCTATGTTTCATGGTAAGATATAATATGATTTCCGAAGTGTCATGCATTCCTCGTCTACACTTCAAATGAATGTAAATCCGACACATCCTTGCTAGGAAATAGCGTCTGCAGATGTCTAGGAATCGTAGCAACAGAGTTCAAATGCTTCTTAAAACCAGATATTGCATCTCATATCTATGTTTCATGATAAGATATAATATTCATTGCGAAGTGTTATGCATTCCTCGTATACGATTCAAATGAATGTAAATGCGACACTTCCTTGCAAGGAAATAGCGTTTGCAGATGTCTACGTATCGTAGCAATAGCTTTCTGATGCTTCTTAAAACGCGATATCGCATCTCATTTCTATGTTTCATGGTAAGATATAACATGATTTGCGAAGTGTTATGTATTCCTCGTCCACACTTCAAATGAATGTGAATGCGATACTTCCTCGCTAAGAAATAGCGTTTGCGGATGTCTACGTATCGTAGCAATAGCTTTCTAATGCTTGTTAGAACGCGATATCGCATCTCATTTCTATGTTTCATGGTAAGATATAATATGATTTGCGAAGTGTCATGTATTCCTTGTCTACACTTCAAATGAATGTAAATGCGACACTTCCTTGCTAGGAAATAGCGTCTGCAGATGTCTAGGTATCGTAGCAATAGAGTTCATATGATTCTTAAAACGCGATATCGCATCTCATTTCTTTGTTTCATGGTAAGATATGATATGATTTGCGAAGTGTCATGTATTCCTCGTCTACACTTCAAATGAATGTAAATGCGACACTTCCTTGCAAGGAAATAGCGTTTGCAGATGTCTACGTATCGTAGCAATAGAGTTCTTATGATTCTTAAAACGCGATATCGCATCTCATTTCTATGTTTCATGGTAAGATATAATATGATTTGCGCAGTGTCATGTATTCCTCGTCTACACTTCAAATGAATGTGAATGCGACCCTTCCTCGCTAGGAAATAGCTTTTGCAGATGTCTACGTATCGTAGCAATAGAGTTCATATGATTCTTAGAACGCGATATCGCATCTCATTTCTATGTTTCATGGTAAGATATAACATGATTTGCGAAGTGTTATGTATTCCTCGTCTACACTTCAAATGAATGTGAATGCGATACTTCCTCGCTTGGAAATAGCGTTTGCAGATTTCTACGTATCGTAGCAATAGCTTTCTAATGCTTCTTAAAACGCGATATCGCATCTCATTTCTATGTTTCACGGTAAGATATAATATGATTTGCGAAGTGTCATGTATTCCTCGTCTACACTTCAAATCAATGTGAATGCGATACTTCCTCGCTTGGAAATAGCGTTTGCAGATGTCTACGTATCGTAGCAATAGCTTTCTAATGCTTCTTAAAACGCGATATCGCATCTCATTTCTATGTTTCATGGTAAGATATAGTATGATTTGCGAAGTGTCATGTATTCCTCGTCTACACTTCAAATGAATGTAAATCCGACACATCCTTGCTAGGAAATAGCGTCTGCAGATGTCTAGGAATCGTAGCAACAGAGTTCAAATGCTTCTTAAAACCAGATATTGCATCTCATATCTATGTTTCATGATAAGATATAATATTCATTGCGAAGTGTTATGCATTCCTCGTATACGATTCAAATGAATGTAAATGCGACACTTCCTTGCAAGGAAATAGCGTTTGCAGATGTCTACGTATCGTAGCAATAGCTTTCTAATGCTTCTTAAAACGCGATATCGCATCTCATTTCTATGTTTCATGGTAAGATATAACATGATTTGCGAAGTGTTATGTATTCCTCGTCCACACTTCAAATGAATGTGAATGCGATACTTCCTCGCTAAGAAATAGCGTTTGCGGATGTCTACGTATCGTAGCAATAGCTTTCTAATGCTTGTTAGAACGCGATATCGCATCTCATTTCTATGTTTCATGGTAAGATATAATATGATTTGCGAAGTGTCATGTATTCCTTATCTACACTTCAAATGAATGTAAATGCGACACTTCCTTGCTAGGAAATAGCGTCTGCAGATGTCTAGGTATCGTAGCAATAGAGTTCATATGATTCTTAAAACGCGATATCGCATCTCATTTCTTTGTTTCATGGTAAGATATGATATGATTTGCGAAGTGTCATGTATTCCTCGTCTACACTTCAAATGAATGTAAATGCGACACTTCCTTGCAAGGAAATAGCGTTTGCAGATGTCTACGTATCGTAGCAATAGAGTTCTTATGATTCTTAAAACGCGATATCGCATCTCATTTCTATGTTTCATGGTAAGATATAATATGATTTGCGCAGTGTCATGTATTCCTCGTCTACACTTCAAATGAATGTGAATGCGACCCTTCCTCGCTAGGAAATAGCTTTTGCAGATGTCTACGTATCGTAGCAATAGAGTTCATATGATTCTTAGAACGCGATATCGCATCTCATTTCTATGTTTCATGGTAAGATATAACATGATTTGCGAAGTGTTATGTATTCCTCGTCTACACTTCAAATGAATGTGAATGCGATACTTCCTCGCTTGGAAATAGCGTTTGCAGATTTCTACGTATCGTAGCAATAGCTTTCTAATGCTTCTTAAAACGCGATATCGCATCTCATTTCTATGTTTCACGGTAAGATATAATATGATTTGCGAAGTGTCATGTATTCCTCGTCTACACTTCAAATCAATGTGAATGCGATACTTCCTCGCTTGGATATAGCGTTTGCAGATGTCTACGTATCGTAGCATTAGCTTTCTAATGCTTCTTAAAACGCGATATCGCATCTCATTTCTATGTTTCATGGTAAGATATAGTATGATTTGCGAAGTGTCATGTATTCCTCGTCTACACTTCAAATGAATGTAAATGCGACACTTCCTCGCTAGGTAATAGCGTTCGCAGATGTCTACGTATCGTAGCAATAGAGTTCATATGATTCTTAAAACGCGATATCGCATCTCATATCTATGTTTCATGGTAAGATATAATATACATTGCGAAGTGTTATGCATTCCTCGTCTACGATTCAAATGAATGTAAATGCGACACTTCCTTGCTAGGAAATAGCGTCTGCAGATGTCTAGGTATCGTAGCAATAGAGTTCTAATGCTTCTTAAAACGCGATATCGCATCTCATTTCTATGTTTCATGGTAAGATATAACATGATTTGCGAAGTGTTATGTATTCCTCGTCTACACTTCAAATGAATGTGAATGCGATACTTCCTCGCTTGGAAATAGCGTTTGCAGATTTCTACGTATCGTAGCAATAGCTTTCTAATGCTTCTTAAAACGCGATATCGCATCTCATTTCTATGTTTCATGGTAAGATATAATATGATTTGCGGAGTGTCATGTATTCCTCGTCTACACTTCAAATCAATGTGAATGCGATACTTCCTCGCTTGGAAATAGCGTTTGCAGATGTCTACGTATCGTAGCAATAGCTTTCTAATGCTTCTTAAAACGCGATATCGCATCTCATTTCTATGTTTCATGGTAAGATATAATATGATTTGCGAAGTGTCATGTATTCCTCGTCTGGACTTCAAATGAATGTGCATGCGACACTTCCTCGCTAGGAAATAGCGTTTGCAGATGTCTACGTATCGTAGCAATAGAGTTGATATGATTCTCAAAACGCGATATCGCATCTCATTTCTATGTTTCATGGTAAGATATAACATGATTTGCGAAGTGTTATGTATTCCTCGTCCACACTTCAAATGAATGTGAATGCGATACTTCCTCGCTAAGAAATAGCGTTTGCGGATGTCTACGTATCGTAGCAATAGCTTTCTAATGCTTGATAAAACGCGATATCGCATCTCATTTCTATGTTTCATGGTAAGATATAATATGATTTGCGAAGTGTCATGTATTCCTTGTCTACACTTCAAATGAATGTAAATGCGACACTTCCTTGCTAGGAAATAGCGTCTGCAGATGTCTAGGTATCGTAGCAATAGAGTTCATATGATTCTTAAAACGCGATGTCGCATCTCATTTCTTTGTTTCATGGTAAGATATGATATGATTTGCGAAGTGTCATGTATTCCTCGTCCACACTTCAAATGAATGTAAATGCGACACTTCCTTGCTAGGAAATAGCGTCTGCAGATGTCTAGGTATCGTAGCAATAGAGTTCTAATGCTTCTTAAAACGCGATATCGCATCTCATTTCTATGTTTCATGGTAAGTTGTAATATGATTTGCGAAGTGTTATGTATTCCTCGTCTACACTTCAAATGAATGTAAATATGACACTTCCTTGCAAGGAAGTAGCGATTGCAGATGTCTACGTATCGAAGCAGTAGAGTTCAAATGCTTCTTAAAACGAGATATTGCATCCCATATCTATGTTTCATGATAAGATATAATATACATTGCGAAGTGGTATGCATTCCTCGTCTACGATTCAAATGAATGTAAATGCGACACTTCCTTGCAAGGAAATAGCGTTTGCAGATGTCTACGTATCGTAGCAATAGCTTTCTAATGCTTCTTAAAACGCGATATCGCATCTCATTTCTATGTTTCATGGTAAGATATAATATGATGTGCGAAGTGTCATGTAATCCTCGTCTACACTTCAAATGAATGTGAATGCGACACTTCCTCGCTAGGAAATAGCGTTTGCAGATGTCTACGTATCGTAGCAATAGAGTTCAGATGATTCTTAAAACGCGATATCGCATCTCATTTCTATGTTTCATGGTAAGATATAACATGATTTGCGAAGTGCTATGTATTCCTCGTCTACACTTCAAATGAATGTGAATGCGATACTTCCTCGCTTGGAAATAGCGTTTGCAGATGTCTACGTATCGTAGCAATAGCTTTCTAGTGCTTCTTAAAACGCGATATCGCATCTCATTTCTATGTTTCATGGTAAGATATAATATGATTTGCGAAGTGTCATGTAATCCTCGTCTACACTTCAAATGAATGTGAATGCGACACTTCCTCGCTAGGAAATAGCGTTTGCAGATGTCTACGTATCGTAGCAATAGAGTTCAGATGATTCTTAAAACGCGATATCGCATCTCATTTCTATGTTTCATGGTAAGATATAACATGATTTGCGAAGTGTTATGTATTCCTCGTCTACACTTCAAATGAATGTGAATGCGACACTTCCTTGCTAGGAAATAGCGATTGCAGATGTCTACGTATCGTAGCAATAGAGTTCAGATGACTCTTAAAACGCGATATCGCATCTCATTTCTATGTTTCATGGTAAGATGTAATATGATTTGCGAAGTGTTATGTATTCCTCGTCTACATTTCAAATGAATGTAAATGCGACACTTCCTTGCAAGGAAGTAGCGATTGCAGATGTCTACGTATCGAAGCAATAGAGTTCAAATGCTTCTTAAAACGAGATATTGCATCTCATATCTATGTTTCATGATAAGATGTAATATGATTTGCGAAGTGGTATGTATTCCTCGTCTACACTTCAGAGGAATGTGAATGCGACACTTCCTCGCTAGGAAGTAGCGTTCGCAGATGTCTACGGATCGTAGCATTAGATTTCTAATGCTTCTTAAAACGCGATATCGCATCTCATTTCTATGTTTCATGGTAAGATATAATATGATTTCCGAAGTGTCATGCATTCCTCGTCTACACTTCAAATGAATGTAAATCCGACACATCCTTGCTAGGAAATAGCGTCTGCAGATGTCTAGGAATCGTAGCAACAGAGTTCAAATGCTTCTTAAAACCAGATATTGCATCTCATATCTATGTTTCATGATAAGATATAATATTCATTGCGAAGTGTTATGCATTCCTCGTATACGATTCAAATGAATGTAAATGCGACACTTCCTTGCAAGGAAATAGCGTTTGCAGATGTCTACGTATCGTAGCAATAGCTTTCTAATGCTTCTTAAAACGCGATATCGCATCTCATTTCTATGTTTCATGGTAAGATATAACATGATTTGCGAAGTGTTATGTATTCCTCGTCCACACTTCAAATGAATGTGAATGCGATACTTCCTCGCTAAGAAATAGCGTTTGCGGATGTCTACGTATCGTAGCAATAGCTTTCTAATGCTTGTTAGAACGCGATATCGCATCTCATTTCTATGTTTCATGGTAAGATATAATATGATTTGCGAAGTGTCATGTATTCCTTGTCTACACTTCAAATGAATGTAAATGCGACACTTCCTTGCTAGGAAATAGCGTCTGCAGATGTCTAGGTATCGTAGCAATAGAGTTCATATGATTCTTAAAACGCGATATCGCATCCCATTTCTTTGTTTCATGGTAAGATATGATATGATTTGCGAAGTGTCATGTATTCCTCGTCTACACTTCAAATGAATGTAAATGCGACACTTCCTTGCAAGGAAATAGCGTTTGCAGATGTCTACGTATCGTAGCAATAGAGTTCTTATGATTCTTAAAACGCGATATCGCATCTCATTTCTATGTTTCATGGTAAGATATAATATGATTTGCGCAGTGTCATGTATTCCTCGTCTACACTTCAAATGAATGTGAATGCGACCCTTCCTCGCTAGGAAATAGCTTTTGCAGATGTCTACGTATCGTAGCAATAGAGTTCATATGATTCTTAGAACGCGATATCGCATCTCATTTCTATGTTTCATGGTAAGATATAACATGATTTGCGAAGTGTTATGTATTCCTCGTCTACACTTCAAATGAATGTGAATGCGATACTTCCTCGCTTGGAAATAGCGTTTGCAGATTTCTACGTATCGTAGCAATAGCTTTCTAATGCTTCTTAAAACGCGATATCGCATCTCATTTCTATGTTTCACGGTAAGATATAATATGATTTGCGAAGTGTCATGTATTCCTCGTCTACACTTCAAATCAATGTGAATGCGATACTTCCTCGCTTGGAAATAGCGTTTGCAGATGTCTACGTATCGTAGCAATAGCTTTCTAATGCTTCTTAAAACGCGATATCGCATCTCATTTCTATGTTTCATGGTAAGATATAGTATGATTTGCGAAGTGTCATGTATTCCTCGTCTACACTTCAAATGAATGTAAATGCGACACTTCCTCGCTAGGAAATAGCGTTCGCAGATGTCTACGTATCGTAGCAATAGAGTTCATATGATTCTTAAAACGCGATATCGCATCTCATATCTATGTTTCATGGTAAGATATAATATACATTGCGAAGTGTTATGCATTCCTCGTCTACGATTCAAATGAATGTAAATGCGACACTTCCTTGCTAGGAAATAGCGTCTGCAGATGTCTAGGTATCGTAGCAATAGAGTTCTAATGCTTCTTAAAACGCGATATCGCATCTCATTTCTATGTTTCATGGTAAGATATAACATGATTTGCGAAGTGTTATGTATTCCTCGTCTACACTTCAAATGAATGTGAATGCGATACTTCCTCGCTTGGAAATAGCGTTTGCAGATTTCTACGTATCGTAGCAATAGCTTTCTAATGCTTCTTAAAACGCGATATCGCATCTCATTTCTATGTTTCATGGTAAGATATAATATGATTTGCGAAGTGTCATGTATTCCTCGTCTACACTTCAAATCAATGTGAATGCGATACTTCCTCGCTTGGAAATAGCGTTTGCAGATGTCTACGTATCGTAGCAATAGCTTTCTAATGCTTCTTAAAACGCGATATCGCATCTCATTTCTATGTTTCATGGTAAGATATAATATGATTTGCGAAGTGTCATGTATTCCTCGTCTGGACTTCAAATGAATGTGCATGCGACACTTCCTCGCTAGGAAATAGCGTTTGCAGATGTCTACGTATCGTAGCAATAGAGTTGATATGATTCTCAAAACGCGATATCGCATCTCATTTCTATGTTTCATGGTAAGATATAACATGATTTGCGAAGTGTTATGTATTCCTCGTCCACACTTCAAATGAATGTGAATGCGATACTTCCTCGCTAAGAAATAGCGTTTGCGGATGTCTACGTATCGTAGCAATAGCTTTCTAATGCTTGTTAAAACGCGATATCGCATCTCATTTCTATGTTTCATGGTAAGATATAATATGATTTGCGAAGTGTCATGTATTCCTTGTCTACACTTCAAATGAATGTAAATGCGACACTTCCTTGCTAGGAAATAGCGTCTGCAGATGTCTAGGTATCGTAGCAATAGAGTTCATATGATTCTTAAAACGCGATGTCGCATCTCATTTCTTTGTTTCATGGTAAGATATGATATGATTTGCGAAGTGTCATGTATTCCTCGTCCACACTTCAAATGAATGTAAATGCGACACTTCCTTGCTAGGAAATAGCGTCTGCAGATGTCTAGGTATCGTAGCAATAGAGTTCTAATGCTTCTTAAAACGCGATATCGCATCTCATTTCTATGTTTCATGGTAAGTTGTAATATGATTTGCGAAGTGTTATGTATTCCTCGTCTACACTTCAAATGAATGTAAATATGACACTTCCTTGCAAGGAAGTAGCGATTGCAGATGTCTACGTATCGAAGCAGTAGAGTTCAAATGCTTCTTAAAACGAGATATTGCATCCCATATCTATGTTTCATGATAAGATATAATATACATTGCGAAGTGGTATGCATTCCTCGTCTACGATTCAAATGAATGTAAATGCGACACTTCCTTGCAAGGAAATAGCGTTTGCAGATGTCTACGTATCGTAGCAATAGCTTTCTAATGCTTCTTAAAACGCGATATCGCATCTCATTTCTATGTTTCATGGTAAGATATAATATGATGTGCGAAGTGTCATGTAATCCTCGTCTACACTTCAAATGAATGTGAATGCGACACTTCCTCGCTAGGAAATAGCGTTTGCAGATGTCTACGTATCGTAGCAATAGAGTTCAGATGATTCTTAAAACGCGATATCGCATCTCATTTCTATGTTTCATGGTAAGATATAACATGATTTGCGAAGTGCTATGTATTCCTCGTCTACACTTCAAATGAATGTGAATGCGATACTTCCTCGCTTGGAAATAGCGTTTGCAGATGTCTACGTATCGTAGCAATAGCTTTCTAGTGCTTCTTAAAACGCGATATCGCATCTCATTTCTATGTTTCATGGTAAGATATAATATGATTTGCGAAGTGTCATGTAATCCTCGTCTACACTTCAAATGAATGTGAATGCGACACTTCCTCGCTAGGAAATTGCGTTTGCAGATGTCTACGTATCGTAGCAATAGAGTTCAGATGATTCTTAAAACGCGATATCGCATCTCATTTCTATGTTTCATGGTAAGATATAACATGATTTGCGAAGTGTTATGTATTCCTCGTCTACACTTCAAATGAATGTGAATGCGACACTTCCTTGCTAGGAAATAGCGATTGCAGATGTCTACGTATCGTAGCAATAGAGTTCAGATGACTCTTAAAACGCGATATCGCATCTCATTTCTATGTTTCATGGTAAGATGTAATATGATTTGCGAAGTGTTATGTATTCCTCGTCTACATTTCAAATGAATGTAAATGCGACACTTCCTTGCAAGGAAGTAGCGATTGCAGATGTCTACGTATCGAAGCAATAGAGTTCAAATGCTTCTTAAAACGAGATATTGCATCTCATATCTATGTTTCATGATAAGATATAATATACATTGCGAAGTGTTATGCATTCCTCGACTACGATTCAAGTGAATGTAAATGCGACACTTCCTTGCAAGGAAATAGCGTTTGCAGATGTCTACGTACCGTAGCAATAGAGTTCAGATGATTCTTAAAACGCGATATCGCATCTCATTTCTGTGTTTCATGGTAAGATATAATATGATTTGCGAAGTGTCATGTATTCCTCGTCTACACTTCAAATGAATGTGAATGCGACACTTCCTCGCTAGGAAATAGCGTTTGCAGATGTCTACGTATCGTAGCAATAGAGTTCATATGATTCTTAAAACGCGATATCGCATCTCATTTCTATGTTTCATGGTAAGATATAATATGATTTGCGAAGTGTCATGTATTCCTCGTCTACACTTCAAGTGAATGTGAATGCGATACTTCCTCGCTACTAAATAGCGTTTGCAGATGTCTACATATCATAGCAATAGCTTTCTAATGCTGCTTAAAACGCGATATCGCATCTCATTTCTATGTTTCATGGTAAGATGTAATATGATTTGCGAAGTGTTATGTATTCCTCGTCTACATTTCAAATGAATGTAAATGCGACACTTCCTTGCAAGGAAGTAGCGATTGCAGATGTCTACGTATCGTAGCAATAGAGTTCAGATGATTCTTAAAACGCGATATCGCATCTCATTTCTATGTTTCATGGTAAGATGTAATATGATTTGCGAAGTGTTATGTATTCCTCGTCTACATTTCAAATGAATGTAAATGCCACACTTCCTTGCAAGGAAGTAGCGATTGCAGATGTCTACGTATCGAAGCAATAGAGTTCAAATGCTTCTTAAAACGAAATATTGCGTCTCATATCTATGTTTCATGATAAGATATAATATACATTGCGAAGTGTTATGCATTCCTCGACTACGATTCAAGTGAATGTAAATGCGACACTTCCTTGCAAGGAAATAGCGTTTGCAGATGTCTACGTATCGTAGCAATAGAGTTCAGATGATTCTTAAAACGCGATATCGCATCTCATTTCTGTGTTTCATGGTAAGATGTAATATGATTTGCGAAGTGTTATGTATTCCTCGTCTACACTTCAAATGAATGTAAATGCGACACTTCCTTGAAAGGAGGTAGCGATTGCAGATGTCTACGTATCGAAGCAATAGGATTCAAATGCTTCTTAGAACGAGATATTGCATCTCATATCTATGTTTCATGATAAGATATAATATACATTGCGAAGTGTTATGCATTCCTCGACTACGATTCAAGTGAATGTAAATGCGACACTTCCTTGCAAGGAAATAGCGTTTGCAGATGTCTACGTATCGTAGCAATAGAGTTCATATGATTCCTAGAACGCGATATCGCATCTCATTTCTATGTTTCATGGTAAGATATAACATGATTTGCGAAGTGTTAAGTATTCCTCGTCTACACTTCAAATGAATGTGAATGCGATACTTCCTCGCTACTAAATAGCGTTTGCAGATGTCTACGTATCGTAGCAATAGAGTTCATATGATACCTAGAACGCGATATCGCATCTCATTTCTATGTTTCATGGTAAGATATAACATGATTTGCGAAGTGTTATGTATTCCTCGTCTACGCTTCAAATGAATGTGAATGCGATACTTCCTCGCTACTAAATAGCGTTTGCAGATGTCTACGTATCATAGCAATAGCTTTCTAATGTTTCTTAAAACGCGATATCGCATCTCATTTCTATGTTTCATGGTAAGATATAATATGATTTGCGAAGTGTCATGTATTCCTCGTCTACACTTCAAATGAATGTAAATGCGACACTTCCTTCCAAGGAAATAGCGTTTGCAGATGTCTACGTATCGTAGCAATAGAGTTCTAATGCTTCTTTAAACGCGATATCGCATCTCATTTCTATGTTTCATGGTAAGATGTAATATGATTTGCGAAGTGTTATGTATTCCTCGTCTACACTTCAAATGAATGTAAATGCGACACTTCCTTCCAAGGAAGTAGTGATTGCAGATGTCTACGTATCGAAGCAATAGAGTTCAAATGCTTCTTAAAACGAGATATTGCATCTCATATCTATGTTTCATGATAAGATATAATATACATTGCGAAGTGTTATGCATTCCTCGTCTACGATTCAAATGAATGTAAATGCGACACTTCCTTGCTAGGAAATAGCGTCTGCAGATGTCTAGGTATCGTAGCAATAGAGTTCTAATGCTTCTTTAAACGCGATATCGCATCTCATTTCTATGTTTCATGGTAAGATGTAATATGATTTGCGAAGTGTTATGTATTCCTCGTCTACACTTCAAATGAATGTAAATGCGAAACTTCCTTGCAAGGAAGTAGTGATTGCAGATGTCTACATATCGAAGCAATAGAGTTCAAATGCTTCTTAAAACGAGATATTGCATCTCATATCTATGTTTTATGATAAGATATAATATACATTGCGAAGTGTTATGCATTCCTCGTCTACGATTCAAATGAATGTAAATGCGACACTTCCTTCCTAGGAAATAGCGTCTGCAGATGTCTAGGTATCGTAGCAATAGAGTTCTAATGCTTCTTAAAACGCGATATCGCATCTCATTTCTATGTTTCATGGTAAGATATAACATGATTTGCGAAGTGTTATGTATTCCTCGCATACACTTCAAATGAATGTGAATGCGATACTTCCTCGCTTGGAAATAGCGTTTGCAGATGTCTACGTATCGTAGCAATAGCTTTCTAATGCTTCTTAAAACGCGATATCGCATCTCATTTCTATGTTTCATGGTAAGATATAGTATGATTTGCGAAGTGTCATGTATTCCTCGTCTACACTTCAAATGAATGTAAATGCGACACTTCCTCGCTAGGAAATAGCGTTTGCAGATGTCTACGTATCGTAGCAATAGAGTTCATATGATTCTTGAAACGCGATATCGCATCTCATATCTATGTTTCATGGTAAGATATAATATGATTTGCGAAGTGTTATGTATTCCTCGTCTACACTTCAAATGAATGTGAATGCGATACTTCCTCGCTAGGAAATAGCGTTTGCAGATGTCTACGTATCGTAGCAATAGCTTTCTAATGCTTCTTAAGACGCGATATCGCATCTCATTTCTATGATTCCTGGTAAGATATAATATGATTTGCGAAGTGTCATGTATTCCTCGTCTACGATTCAAATGAATGTAAATGCGACACTTCCTTGCAAGGAAATAGCGTTTGCAGATGTCTACGTATCGTAGCAATAGAGTTCTAATGCTTCTTAAAACGCGATATCGCATCTCATTTCTATGTTTCATGGTAAGATGTTATATGATTTGCGAAGTGTCATGTATTCCTCGTCTACACTTCAAATGAATGTAAATGCGACACTTCCTTGAAAGGAGGTAGCGATTGCAGATGTCTACGTATCGAAGCAATAGAGATCAAATGCTTCTTAGAACGAGATATTGCATCTCATATCTATGTTTCATGATAAGATATAATATACATTGCGAAGTGTTATGCATTCCTCGACTACGATTCAAGTGAATGTAAATGCGACACTTCCTTCCAAGGAAATAGCGTTTGCAGATGTCTACGTATCATAGCAATAGAGTTCTAATGCTTCTTTAAACGCGATATCGCATCTCATTTCTATGTTTCATGGTAAGATGTAATATGATTTGCGAAGTGTTATGTATTCCTCGTCTACACTTCAAATGAATGTAAATGCGAAACTTCCTTGCAAGGAAGTAGTGATTGCAGATGTCTACGTATCGAAGCAATAGAGTTCAAATGCTTCTTAAAACGAGATATTGCATCTCATATCTATGTTTTATGATAAGATATAATATACATTGCGAAGTGTTATGCATTCCTCGTCTACGATTCAAATGAATGTAAATGCGACACTTCCTTGCTAGGAAATAGCGTCTGCAGATGTCTAGGTATCGTAGCAATAGAGTTCTAATGCTTCTTAAAACGCGATATCGCATCTCATTTCTATGTTTCATGGTAAGATATAACATGATTTGCGAAGTGTTATGTATTCCTCGTCTACACTTCAAATGAATGTGAATGCGATACTTCCTCGCTTGGAAATAGCGTTTGCAGATTTCTACGCATCGTAGCAATAGCTTTCTAATGCTTCTTAAAACGCGATATCGCATCTCATTTCTATGTTTCATGGTAAGATATAATATGATTTGCGAAGTGTCATGTATTCCTCGTCTACACTTCAAATCAATGTGAATGCGATACTTCCTCGCTTGGAAATAGCGTTTGCAGATGTCTACGTATCGAAGCAATAGTGTTCAAATGCTTCTTAAGACGATATATTGCATCTCATATCTATGTTTCATGATAAGATATAATATACATTGCGAAGTGTTATGCATTCCTCGTCTACGATTCAAATGAATGTAAATGCGACACTTCCTTGCAAGGAAATAGCGTTTGCAGATGTCTACGTATCGTAGCAATAGAGTTCTTATGATTCTTAAAACGCGATATCGCATCTCATTTCTATGTTTCATGGTAAGATATAATATGATTTGCGCAGTGTCATGTATTCCTCGTCTACACTTCAAATGAATGTGAATGCGACCCTTCCTCGCTAGGAAATAGCGTTTGCAGATGTCTACGTATCGTAGCAATAGAGTTCATATGATTCTTAGAACGCGATATCGCATCTCATTTCTATGTTTCATGGTAAGATATAACATGATTTGCGAAGTGTTATGTATTCCTCGTCTACACTTCAAATGAATGTGAATGCGATACTTCCTCGCTAGGAAATAGCGTTTGCAGATGTCTACGTATCGTAGCAATAGCTTTCTAATGCTTCTTAAGACGCGATATCGCATCTCATTTCTATGATTCCTGGTAAGATATAATATGATTTGCGAAGTGTCATGTATTCCTCGTCTACGATTCAAATGAATGTAAATGCGACACTTCCTTGCAAGGAAATAGCGTTTGCAAATGTCTACGTATCGTAGCAATAGTGTTCTAATGCTTCTTAAAACGCGATATCGCATCTCATTTCTATGTTTCATGGTAAGATGTTATATGATTTGCGAAGTGTCATGTATTCCTCGTCTACACTTCAAATGAATGTAAATGCGACACTTCCTTGAAAGGAGGTAGCGATTGCAGATGTCTACGTATCGAAGCAATAGAGTTCAAATGCTTCTTAGAACGAGATATTGCATCTCATATCTATGTTTCTTGATAAGATATAATATACATTGCGAAGTGTTATGCATTCCTCGACTACGATTCAAATGAATGTAAATGCGACACTTCCTTGCAAGGAAATAGCGTTTGCAGATGTCTACGTATCGTAGCAATAGAGTTCTTATGATTCTTAAAACGCGATATCGCATCTCATTTCTATGTTTCATGGTAAGATATAATATACATTGCGAAGTGTTATGCATTCCTCGTCTACGATTCAAACGAATGTAAATGCGATACTTCCTTGCAAGGAAATAGCGTTTGCAGATGTCTACGTATCGTAGCAATAGGGTTCTTATGATTCTTAAAACGCGATATCGCATCTCATTTCTATGTTTCATGGTAAGATATAACATGATTTGCGAAGCGTTATGTATGCCTCGTCAACACTTCACATGAATGTGAATGCGATACTTCCTCGCTAGGAAATAGCGTTTGCACATGTCTACGTATCGTAGCAATAGCTTTCTAATGCTTCTTAAAACGCGATATCGCATCTCATTTCTACGTTTCATGGTAAGATATAATATGATTTGCGAAGTGTGATGTATTCCTCGTCAACACTTCAAATGAATGTAAATGCGACACTTCCTTGCTAGGAAATAGCGTCTGCAGATGTCTAGGTATCGTAGCAATAGAGTTCTAATGCTTCTTGAAACGCGATATCGCATCTCATTTCTATGTTTCATGGTAAGATGTAATATGATTTGCGAAGTGTTATGTATTCCTCGCCTACACTTCAAATGAATGTAAATGCGACACTTCCTTGCAAGGAAGTAGCGATTGCAGATGTCTACGTATCGAAGCAATAGAGTTCAAATGCTTCTTAAAACAAGATATTGCATCTCATATCTATGTTTCATGATAAGATATAATATACATTGCGAAGTGTTATGCATTCCTCGTCTACGATTCAAATGAATGTAAATGCGACACTTCCTTGCAAGGAAATAGCGATTGTAGATGTCTACGTTTCGTAGCAATAGAGTTCTTATGATTCTTAAAACGAGATATCGCATCTCATTTCTATGTTTCATGGTAAGATATAATATACATTGCGAAGTGTTATGTATTCCTCGTCTACACTTCAAATGAATGTAAATGCGACACTTCCTCGCTAGGAAATAGCGTTTGCAGATGTCTACGTATCGTAGCAATAGAGTTCATATGATTCTTAGAACGCGATATCGCATCTCATTTCTATGTTTCATGGTAAGATATAACATGATTTGCGAAGTGTTAGGTATTCCTCGTCTACACTTCAAATGAATGTGAATGCGATACTTCCTCGCTACTAAATAGCGTTTGCAGATGTCTACGTATCGTAGCAATAGCTTTCTAATGCTTCTTAAAACGCGATATCGCATCTCATTTCTATGTTTCATGGTAAGATATAATATGATTTGCGAAGTGTCATATATTTCTCGTCTACACTTCAAATGAATGTAAATGCGACACTTCCATGCTAGGAAATAGCGTCTGCAGATGTCTAGGTATCGTAGCGATAGAGTTCTAATGATTCTTTAAACGCGATATCGCATCTCATTTCTATGTTTCATGGTAAGATGTAATATGATTTGCGAAGTGTTATGTATTCCTCGTCTACACTTCAAATGAATGTAAATGCGACACTTCCTTGCAAGGAAGTAGTGATTGCAGATGTCTACGTATCGAAGCAATAGAGTTCAAATGCTTCTTAAAACGAGATATTGCATCTCATATCTATGTTTCATGATAAGATATAATATACATTGCGAAGTGTTATGCATTCCTCGTCTACGATTCAAATGAATGTAAATGCGACACTTCCTTGCTAGGAATTAGCGTCTGCAGATGTCTAGGTATCGTAGCAATAGAGTTCTAATGCTTCTTAAAACGCGATATCGCATCTCATTTCTATGTTTCATGGTAAGATGTAATAGGATTTGCGAAGTGTTACGTATTCCTCGTCTACACTTCAGAGGAATGTGAGTGCGACACTTCCTCGCTAGGAAGTAGCGTTTGCAGATGTCTACGTATCGTAGCATTAGATTCCTAATGCTTCTTAAAACGCGATATCGCATCTCATTTCTATGTTTCATGGTAAGATATAATATGATTTCCGAAGTGTCATGCATTCCTCGCCTACACTTCAAATGAATGTAAATCCGACACTTCCTTGCTAGGAAATAGCGTCTGCAGATGTCTAGGAATCGTAGCAACAGAGTTCAAATGCTTCTTAAAAACCGGAAATTGCATCTCATACCTATGTTTCATGATAAGATATAATATTCATTGCGAAGTGTTATGCATTCCTCGTATACGATTCAAATGAATGTAAATGCGACACTTCCTTGCAAGGAAATAGCGTTTGCAGATGTCTACGTATCGTAGCAATAGAGTTCAGATGATTCTTAAAACGCGATATCGCATCTCATTTCTATGTTTCATGGTAAGATGTAATATGATTTGCGAAGTGTTATGTATTCCTCGTCTACACTTCAAATGAATGTAAATGCGACACTTCCTTGCAAGGAAGTAGTGATTGCAGATGTCTAGGTATCGTAGCAATAGAGTTCTAATGCTTCATAAAACGCGATATCGCATCTCATTTCTATGTTTCATGGTAAGATGTAATATGATTTGCGAAGTGGTATGTATTCCTCGTCTACACTTCAGAGGAATGTGAGTGCGACACTTCCTCGCTAGGAAGTAGCGTTTGCAGATGTCTACGGATCGTAGCATTAGATTTCTAATGCTTCTTAAAACGCGATATCGCATCTCATTTCTATGTTTCATGGTAAGATGTAATATGATTTGCGAAGTGGTATGTATTCCTCGTCTACACTTCAGAGGAATGTGAATGCGACACTTCCTCGCTAGGAAGTAGCGTTTGCAGATGTCTACGGATCGTAGCATTAGATTTCTAATGCTTCTTAAAACGCGATATCGCATCTCATTTCTATGTTTCATGGTAAGATATAATATGATTTCCGAAGTGTCATGCATTCCTCGTCTACACTTCAAATGAATGTAAATCCGACACTTCCTTGCTAGGAAATAGCGTCTGCAGATGTCTACGTATCGTAGCAATAGAGTTCAGATGATTCTTAAAACGCGATATGGCATCTCATTTCTATGTTTCATGGTAAGATGTAATATGATTTGCGAAGTGTTATGTATTCCTCGTCTACATTTCAAATGAATGTAAATGCGACACTTCCTTGCAAGGAAGTAGCGATTGCAGATGTCTACGTTTCGAAGCAATAGAGTTCAAATGCTTCTTAAAACGAGATATTGCATCTCATATCTATGTTTCATGATAAGATATAATATACATTGCGAAGTGTTATGCATTCCTCGACTACGATTCAAGTGAATGTAAATGCGACACTTCCTTGCAAGGAAATAGCGTTTGCAGATGTCTACGTATCGTAGCAGTAGCTTTCTAATGCTACTTAAGACGCGATATCGCATCTCATTTCTATGATTCCTGGTAAGATATAATATGATTTGCGAAGTGTCATGTATTCCTCGTCTACGATTCAAATGAATGTAAATGCGACACTTCCTTGCAAGGAAATAGCGTTTGCAGATGTCTACGTATCGTAGCAATAGCTTTCTAATGCTTCTTAAAACGCGATATCGCATCTCATTTCTATGTTTCATGGTAAGATATAATATGATTTGCGAAGTGTCATGTATTCCTCGTCTACACTTCAAATGAATGTAAATGCGACACTTCCTTGAAAGGAGGTAGCGATTGCAGATGTCTACGTATCGAAGCAATAGAGTTCAAATGCTTCTTAGAACGAGATATTGCATCTCATATCTATGTTTCATGATAAGATATAATATACATTGCGAAGTGTTATGCATTCCTCGACTACGATTCAAGTGAATGTAAATGCGACACTTCCTTCCAAGGAAATAGCGTTTGCAGATGTCTACGTATCGTAGCAATAGAGTTCTAATGCTTCTTTAAACGCGATATCGCATCTCATTTCTATGTTTCATGGTAAGATGTAATATGATTTGCGAAGTGTTATGTATTCCTCGTCTACACTTCAAATGAATGTAAATGCGACACTTCCTTGCAAGGAAGTAGTGATTGCAGATGTCTACGTATCGAAGCAATAGAGTTCAAATGCTTCTTAAAACGAGATATTGCATCTCATATCTATGTTTCATGATAAGATATAATATACATTGCGAAGTGTTATGCATTCCTCGTCTACGATTCAAGTGAATGTAAATGCGACACTTCCTTCCAAGGAAATAGCGTTTGCAGATGTCTACGTATCGTAGCAATAGAGTTCTAATGCTTCTTTAAACGCGATATCGCATCTCATTTCTATGTTTCATGGTAAGATGTAATATGATTTGCGAAGTGGTATGTATTCCTCGTCTACACTTCAGAGGAATGTGAATGCGACACTTCCTCGCTAGGAAGTAGCGTTTGCAGATGTCTACGGATCGTAGCATTAGATTTCTAATGCTTCTTAAAACGCGACATCGCATCTCATTTCTATTTTTCATGGTAAGATATAATATGATTTCCGAAGTGTCATGCATTCCTCGTCTACACTTCAAATGAATGTAAATCCGACACTTCCTTGCTAGGAAATAGCGTCTGCAGATGTCTAGGAATCGTAGCAACAGAGTTCAAATGCTTCTTAAAACCAGATATTGCATCTCATATCTATGTTTCATGATAAGATATAATATTCATTGCGAAGTGTTGTGCATTCCTCGTATACGATTCAAATGAATGTAAATGCGACACTTCCTTGCAAGGAAATAGCGTTTGCAGATGTCTACGTGTCGTAGCAATAGAGTTCATACGATTCTTAGAACGCGATATCGCATCTCATTTCTATGTTTCATGGTAAGATATAATATGATTTGCGAAGTGTCATGTATTCCTCGTCTACACTTCAAGTGAATGTGAATGCGACACTTCCTCGCTAGGAAATAGCGTTTGCAGATGTCTACGTATCGTAGCAATAGCTTTCTAATGCTTCTTAAAACGCGATATCGCATCTCATTTCTATGTTTCATGGTAAGATATAATATGATTTGCGAAGTGTCATGTATTCTTCGTCTACACTTCAAATGAATGTAAATGCGACACTTCCTTGCTAGGAAATAGCGTCTGCAGATGTCTAGGTATCGTAGCAATAGAGTAATAATGCTTCTTAAAACGCGATATCGCATCTCATTTCTATGTTTCATGGTAAGATATAACATGATTTGCGAAGTGTTATGTACTCCTCGTCTACACTTCAAATGAATGTGAATGCGATACTTCCTCGCTACTAAATAGCGTTTGCAGATGTCTACGTATCGTAGCAATAGCTTTCTAATGCTTCTTAAAACGCGATATCGCATCTCATTTCTATGTTTCATGGTAAGATATAATATGATTTGCGAAGTGTCATGTATTTCTCGTCTACACTTCAAATGAATGTAAATGCGACACTTCCTTGCTAGGAAATAGCGTCTGCAGATGTCTAGGTATCGTAGCAATAGAGTTCTAATGCTTCTTAAAACGCGATATCGCATCTCATTTCTATGTTTCATGGTAAGATGTAATATGATTTGCGAAGTGTTATGTATTCCTCGCTACACTTCAAGTGAATGTAAATGCGACACTTCCTTGCAAGGAAGTAGTGATTGCAGATGTCTACGTATCGAAGCAATAGAGTTCAAATGCTTCTTAAGACGAGATATTGCATCTCATATCTATGTTTCATGATAAGATATAATATACATTGCGAAGTGTTATGCATTCCTCGTCTACGATTCAAATGAATGTGAATGCGACACTTCCTCGCTAGGAAATAGCGTTTGCAGATGTCTACGTATCGTAGCAATAGAGTTCAGATGATTCTTAAAACGCGATATCGCATCTCATTTCTATGTTTCATGGTAAGATGTAATATGATTTGCGAAGTGTCATGCATTCCTCGTCTACACTTCAAATGAATGTAAATCCGACACTTCCTTGCTAGGAAATAGCGTCTGCAGATGTCTAGGTATCGTAGTAATAGAGTTCAAATGCTTCTTAAAACCAGATATTGCATCTCATATCTATGTTTCATGATAAGATATAATATTCATTGCAAAGTGTTATGCATTCCTCGTATACGATTCAAATGAATGTAAATGCGACACTTCCTTGCAAGGAAATAGCGCTTGCAGATGTCTACGTATCGTAGCAATAGATTTCTAATGCTTCTTAAAACGCGATATCGCATCGCATTTCTATGTTTCATGGTAAGATATAATATGATTCCCGAAGTGTCATGTATTCCTCGTCTACACTTCAAATGAATGTAAATCCGACACTTCCTTGCTAGGAAATAGCGTCTGCAGATGTCTAGGTATCGTAGCAAAAGAGTTCAAACGCTTCTTAAAACTAGATATTGCATCTCATATATATGTTTCATGATAAGATATAATATTCATTGCGAAGTGTTATGCATTCCTCGTCTACGACGATTCAAATGAATGTAAATGCGACACTTCCTTGCAAGGAAATAGCGTTTGCAGATGTCTACGTATCGTAGCAATAGAGTTCTTATGATTCTTAAAACGCGATATCGCATCACATTTCTATGTTTCATGGTAAGATATAATATGATTTGCGCAGTGTCATGTATTCCTCGTCTGCACTTCAAATGAATGTGAATGCGATACTTCCTTGCAAGGAAGTAGCGATTGCAGATGTCTACGTTTCGAAGCAATAGTGTTCAAATGCTTTTTAAAACGAGATATTGCATCTCATATCTATGTTTCATGATAAGATATAATATACATTGGGAAGTGTTATGCATTCCTCGTCTACGATTCAAATGAATGTAAATGCGACACTTCCATTTAAGGAAATAGCGTTTGCAGATGTCTACGTATCGTAGCAATAGAGTACTTATGATTCTTAAAACGCGATATCGCATCTCATTTCTATGTTTCATGGTAAGGTATAATATGATTTGCGAAGTGTCATGTATTCCTCGTCTGGACTTCAAATGAATGTGCATGCGACACTTCCTCGCTAGGAAATAGCGTTTGCAGATGTCTACGTATCGTAGCAATAGATTTGATATGATTCTCAAAACGCGATATCGCATCTCATTTCTATGTTTCATGGTAAGATATAACATGATTTGCGAAGTGTTATGTATTCCTCGTCTACACTTCAAATGAATGTGAATGCGATACTTCCTCGCTAGGAAATAGCGTTTGCGGATGTCTACGTATCGTAGCAATAGCTTTCTAATGCTTGTTAAAACGCGATATCGCATCTCATTTCTATGTTTCATGGTAAGATATAATATGATTTGCGAAGTGTCATGTATTCCTTGTCTACACTTCAAATGAATGTAAATGCGACACTTCCTTGCTAGGAAATAGCGTCTGCAGATGTCTAGGTATCGTAGCAATAGAGTTCATATGATTCTTAAAACGCGATATCGCATCTCATTTCTTTGTTTCATGGTAAGATATAATATGATTTGCGAAGTGTCATGTATTCCTCGTCTACACTTCAAATGAATGTAAATGCGACACTTCCTTGCTAAGAAATAGCGTCTGCAGATGTCTAGGTATCGTAGCAATAGAGTTCTAATGCTTCTTAAAACGCGATATCGCATCTCATTTCTATGTTTCATGGTAAGATGTAATATGATTTGCGAAGTGTCATGTATTTCTCGTCTACACTTCAAATGAATGTAAATGCGACATTTCCTTGCTAGGAAATAGCGTTTGCAGATGTCTACGTATCGTAGCAATAGAGTTCATATGATTCTTAAAACGCGATATCGCATCTCATATCTATGTTTCATGGTAAGATATAATATGATTTGCGAAGTGTCATGTATTCCTCGTCTGCACTTCAAATCAATGTGAATGCGATACTTCCTCGCTTGGAAATAGCGTTTGCAGATGTCTACGTATCGTAGCAATAGAGTTCAAATGCTTCTTAAAACGAGATATTGCATCTCATATCTATGTTTCATGATAAGATATAATATACATTGCGTAGTGTTATGCATTCCTCGTCTACGATTCAAATGAATGTAAATGCGACACTTCCTTGCAAGGAAATAGCGTTTGCAGATGTCTACGTATGGTAGCAATAGAGTTCTTCTGATTCTTATAACGCGATATCGCATCTCATTTCTATGTTTCGGGTAAGATATAATATGATTTGCGAAGTGTCATGTATTCCTCGTCTACACTTCAAATGAATGTGAACGCGACACTTCCTCGCTAGGAAATAGCGTTTGCAGATGTCTACGTATCGTAGCAATAGAGTTCATATGATTCTTAAAACGCGATATCGCATCTCATTTCTATGTTTCATGGTAAGATATAATATGATTTGCGAAGTGTTACGTATTCCTCGTCTACACTTCAAAGGAATGTGAATGCGACACTTCCTCGCTAGGAAATAGCGCTTGCAGATGTCTACGTATCGTAGCAATAGATTTCTAATGCTTCTTAAAACGCGATATCGCATCTCATTTCTATGTTTCATGGTAAGATATAATATGATTTCCGAAGTGTCATGTATTCCTCGTCTACACTTCAAATGAATGTAAATCCGACACTTCCTTGCTAGGAAATAGCGTCTGCAGATGTCTACGTATCGAAGCAATAGAGTTCAAATGCTTCTTAAGACGAGATATTGCATCTCATATCTATGTTTCATGATAAGATATAATATACATTGCGTAGTGTTATGCATTCCTCGTCTACGATTCAAATGAATGTAAATGCGACACTTCCTTGCAAGGAAATAGCGTTTGCAGATGTCTACGTATGGTAGCAATAGAGTTCTTCTGATTCTTATAACGCGATATCGCATCTCATTTCTATGTTTCATGGTAAGATATAATATGATTTGCGAAGTGTCATGTATTCCTCGTCTACACTTCAAATGAATGTGAATGCGACACTTCCTCGCTAGGAAATAGCGTTTGCAGATGTCTACGTATCGTAGCAATAGAGTTCATATTATTCTTAAAACGCGATATCGCATCTCATTTCTATGTTTCGTGGTAAGATATAATATGATTTGCGAAGTGTTACGTATTCCTCGTCTACACTTCAAAGGAATGTGAATGCGACACTTCCTCGCTAGGAAATAGCGCTTGCAGATGTCTACGTATCGTAGCAATAGATTTCTAATGCTTCTTAAAACGCGATATCGCATCTCATTTCTATGTTTCATGGTAAGATATAATATGATTTCCGAAGTGTCATGTATTCCTCGTCTACACTTCAAATGAATGTAAATCCGACACTTCCTTGCTAGGAAATAGCGTCTGCAGATGTCTACGTATCGTAGCAATAGAGTTCTAATGCTTCTTAAAACGCGATATCGCATCTCATTTCTATGTTTCATGGTAAGATGTAATATGATTTGCGAAGTGTCATGTATTTCTCGTCTACACTTCAAATGAATGTAAATGCGACATTTCCTTGCTAGGAAATAGCGTTTGCAGATGTCTACGTATCGTAGCAATAGAGTTCATATGATTCTTAAAACGCGATATCGCATCTCATATCTATGTTTCATGGTAAGATATAATATGATTTGCGAAGTGTTATGTATTCCTCGTCTACACTTCAAATGAATGTAAATCCGATACTTCCTTGCTAGGAAATAGCGTTTGCAGATGTCTATGTATCGAAGCAATAGAGTTCAAATGCTTCTTAAGACGAGATATTGCATCTCATATCTATGTTTCATGATAAGATATAATATACATTGCGAAGTGTTATGCATTCCTCGTCTACGATTCAAATGAATGTAAATGCGACACTTCCTTGCAAGGAAATAGCGTTTGCAGATGTCTACGTACCGTAGCAATAGAGTTCATATGATTCTTAAAACGCGATATCGCATCTCATTTCTATGTTTCATGGTAAGATATAATATGATTTGCGAAGTGTTATGTATTCCTCGTCTACACTTCAAAGGAATGTGAATGCGACACTTCCTCGCTAGGAAATAGCGTTTGCAGATGTCTACGTATCGTAGCAATTGATTTCTAATGCTTCTTAAAACGCGATATCGCATCTCATTTCTATGTTTCATGGTAAGATATAATATGATTTCCGAAGTGTCATGTATTCCTCGTCTACACTTCAAATGAATGTAAATCCGACACTTCCTTGCTAGGAAATAGCGTCTGCAGATGTCTAGGTATCGTAGCAATAGAGTTCAAACGCTTCTTAAAACTAGATATTGCATCTCATATCTATGTTTCATGATAAGATGTAATATTCATTGCGAAGTGTTATGCATTCCTCGTCTATGATTCAAATGAATGTAAATGCGACACTTCCTTGCAAGGAAATAGCGTTTGCAGATGTCTACGTATCGTAGCAATAGAGTTCTTATGATTCTTAAAACGCGATATCGCATCTCATTTCTATGTTTCATGGTAAGATATAATATGATTTGCGCAGTGTCATGTATTCCTCGTCTACACTTCAAATGAATGTGAATGCGACCCCTCCTCGCTAGGAAATAGCGTTTGCAGATGTCTACGTATCGTAGCAATAGAGTTCATATGATTCTTAGAACGCGATATCGCATCTCATTTCTATGTTTCATGGTAAGATATAACATGATTTGCGAAGTGTTATGTATTCCTCGTCTACAATTCAAATGAATGTGAATGCGATACTTCCTCGCTAGGAAATAGCGTTTGCAGATGTCTACGTATCGTAGCAATAGCTTTCTAATGCTTCTTAAGACGCGATATCGCATCTCATTTCTATGATTCCTGGTAAGATATAATATGATTTGCGAAGTGTCATGTATTCCTCGTCTGCACTTCAAATCAATGTGAATGCGATACTTCCTCGCTTGGAAATAGCGTTTGCAGATGTCTACGTATCGTAGCAATAGAGTTCAAATGCTTCTTAAAACGAGATATTGCATCTCATATCTATGTTTCATGATAAGATATAATATACATTGCGTAGTGTTATGCATTCCTCGTCTACGATTCAAATGAATGTAAATGCGACACTTCCTTGCAAGGAAATAGCGTTTGCAGATGTCTACGTATGGTAGCAATAGAGTTCTTCTGATTCTTATAACGCGATATCGCATCTCATTTCTATGTTTCATGGTAAGATATAATATGATTTGCGAAGTGTCATGAATTCGCTCGTCTACACTTCAAATGAATGTGAACGCGACACTTCCTCGCTAGGAAATAGCGTTTGCAGATGTCTACGTATCGTAGCAATAGAGTTCATATGATTCTTAAACGCGATATCGCATCTCATTTCTATGTTTCATGGTAAGATATAATATGATTTGCGAAGTGTTACGTATTCCTCGTCTACACTTCAAAGGAATGTGAATGCGACACTTCCTCGCTAGGAAATAGCGCTTGCAGATGTCTACGTATCGTAGCAATAGATTTCTAATGCTTCTTAAAACGCGATATCGCATCTCATTTCTATGTTTCATGGTAAGATATAATATGATTTCCGAAGTGTCATGTATTCCTCGTCTACACTTCAAATGAATGTAAATCCGACACTTCCTTGCTAGGAAATAGCGTCTGCAGATGTCTACGTATCGAAGCAATAGAGTTCAAATGCTTCTTAAGACGAGATATTGCATCTCATATCTATGTTTCATGATAAGATATAATATACATTGCGTAGTGTTATGCATTCCTCGTCTACGATTCAAATGAATGTAAATGCGACACTTCCTTGCAAGGAAATAGCGTTTGCAGATGTCTACGTATGGTAGCAATAGAGTTCTTCTGATTCTTATAACGCGATATCGCATCTCATTTCTATGTTTCATGGTAAGATATAATATGATTTGCGAAGTGTCATGTATTCCTCGTCTACACTTCAAATGAATGTGAATGCGACACTTCCTCGCTAGGAAATAGCGTTTGCAGATGTCTACGTATCGTAGCAATAGAGTTCATATGATTCTTAAAACGCGATATCGCATCTCATTTCTATGTTTCATGGTAAGATATAATATGATTTGCGAAGTGTTACGTATTCCTCGTCTACACTTCAAAGGAATGTGAATGCGACACTTCCTCGCTAGGAAATAGCGCTTGCAGATGTCTACGTATCGTAGCAATAGATTTCTAATGCTCTTAAAACGCGATATCGCATCTCATTTTCTATGTTTCATGGTAAGATATAATATGATTTCCGAAGTGTCATGTATTCCTCGTCTACACTTCAAATGAATGTAAATCCGACACTTCCTTGCTAGGAAATAGCGTCTGCAGATGTCTACGTATCGAAGCAATAGAGTTCAAATGCTTCTTAAGACGAGATATTGCATCTCATATCTATGTTTCATGATAAGATATAATATACATTGCGAAGTGTTGTGCATTCCTCGTCTACGATTCAAATGAATGTAAATGCGACACTTCCTTGCAAGGAAATAGCGTTTGCAGATGTCTACGTATCGTAGCAATAGAGTTCTTATGATTCTTAAAACGCGATATCGCATCTCATTTCTATGTTTCATGGTAAGATATAATATGATTTGCGCAGTGTCATGTATTCCTCGTCTACACTTCAAATGAATGTGAATGCGACCCTTCCTCGCTAGGAAATAGCGTTTGCAGATGTCTACGTATCGTAGCAATAGAGTTCATATGATTCTTAGAACGCGATATCGCATCTCATTCTATGTTTCATGGTAAGATATAACATGATTTGCGAAGTGTTATGTATTCCTCGTCTACACTTCAAATGAATGTGAATGCGATACTTCCTCGCTAGGAAATAGCGTTTGCAGATGTCTACGTATCGTAGCAGTAGCTTTCTAATGCTACTTAAGACGCGATATCGCATCTCATTTCTATGATTCCTGGTAAGATATAATATGATTTGCGAAGTGTCATGTATTCCTCGTCTACGATTCAAATGAATGTAAATGCGACACTTCCTTGCAAGGAAATAGCGTTTGCAGATGTCTACGTATCGTAGCAATAGAGTTCTAATGCTTCTTAAAACGCGACATCGCATCTCATTTCTATGTTTCATGGTAAGATGTAATATGATTGCGAAGTGTTATGTATTTCTCGTCTACACTTCAAATGAATGTAAATGCGACACTTCCTTGCAAGGAAGTAGCGATTGCAGATGTCTACGTATCGAAGCAATAGAGTTCAAATGCTTCTTAAAACGAGATATTGCATCTCATATCTATGTTTCATGATAAGATATAATATACATTGCGAAGTGTTATGCATTCCTCGACTACGATTCAAGTGAATGTAAATGCGACACTTCCTCGCTAGGAAATAGCGTTTGCAGATGTCTACGTATCGTAGCAATAGAGTTCATATGATTCTTAAAACGCGATATCGCATCTCATTTATATGTTTCATGGTAAGATATAATATGATTTGCGAAGTGTTATGTATTCCTCGTCTACACTTCAAAGGAATGTGAATGCGACACTTCCTCGCTAGGAAATAGCGTTTGCAGATGTCTACGTATCGTAGCAATGGATTTCTAATGCTTCTTAAACGCGATATCGCACCTCATTTCTATGTTTCATGGTAAGATATAATATGATTTCCGAAGTGTCATGTATTCCTCGTCTACACTTCAAATGAATGTAAATCCGACACTTCCTTGCTAGGAAATAGCGTCTGCAGATGTCTAGGTATCGTAGCAATAGAGTTCAAACGCTTCTTAAAACTAGATATTGCATCTCATATCTATGTTTCATGATAAGATATAATATTCATTGCGAAGTGTTATGCATTCCTCGTCTACGATTCAAATGAATGTAAATGCGACACTTCCTTGCAAGGAAATAGCGTTTGCAGATGTCTACGTATCGTAGCAATAGAGTTCTTATGATTCTTAAACGCGATATCGCATCTCATTTCTATGTTTCATGGTAAGATATAATATGATTTGCGCAGTGTCATGTATTCCTCGTCTACACTTCAAATGAATGTGAATGCGACCCTTCCTCGCTAGGAAATAGCGTTTGCAGATGTCTACGTATCGTAGCAATAGAGTTCATATGATTGTTAGAACGCGATATCGCATCTCATTTCTATGTTTCATGGTAAGATATAACATGATTTGCGAAGTGTTATGTATTCCTCGTCTACACTTCAAATGAATGTGAATGCGATACTTCCTCGCTAGGAAATAGCGTTTGCAGATGTCTACGTATCGTAGCAATAGCTTTCCAATGCTTCTTAAGACGCGATATCGCATCTCATTTCTATGATTCCTTGTAAGATATATGATTTGCGTAAGGTGTCATGTATTCCTCGTCTACGATTCAAATGAATGTAAAATGCGACACTTCCTTGCAAGGAAATAGCGTTTGCAGATGTCTACGTATCGTAGCAATAGAGTTCTAATGCTTCTTAAAACGCGATATCGCATCTCATTTCTATGTTTCATGGTAAGATGTAATATGATTTGCGAAGTGTTTTGTATTCCTCGTCTACACTTCAAATGAATGTAAATGCGACACTTCCTTGCAAGGAAGTAGCGATTGCAGATGTCTACGTATCGAAGCAATAGAGTTCAAATTCTTCTTAAAACGAGATATTGCATCTCATATCTATGTTTCATGATAAGATATAATATACATTGCGAAGTGTTATGCATTCCTCGAACTACGATTCAAGTGAATGTAAATGCGACACTTCCTTGCAAGGAAATAGCGTTTGCAGATGTCTACGTATCGTAGCAATAGATTTCTAATGCTTCTTAAAACGCGATATCGCATCTCATTTCTATGTTTCATGGTAAGATATAATATGATTTCCGAAGTGTCATGTATTCCTCGTCTACACTTCAAATGAATGTAAATCCGACACTTCCTTGCTAGGAAATAGCGTCTGCAGATGTCTACGTATCGTAGCAATAGAGTTCTAATGGCTTCTTAAAACGCGATATCGCATCTCATTTCTATGTTTCATGGTAAGATGTAATATGATTTGCGAAGTGTCATGTATTTCTCGTCTACACTTCAAATGAATGTAAATGCGACATTTCCTTGCTAGGAAATAGCGTTTGCAGATGTCTACGTATCGTAGCAATAGAGTTCATATGATTCTTAAAACGCGATATCGCATCTCATATCTATGTTTCATGGTAAGATATAATATGATTTGCGAAGTGTTATGTATTCCTCGTCTACACTTCAAATGAATGTAAATCCGATACTTCCTTGCTAGGAAATAGCGTTTGCAGATGTCTATGTATCGAAGCAATAGAGTTCAAATGCTTCTTAAGACGAGATATTGCATCTCATATCTATGTTTCATGATAAGATATAATATACATTGCGAAGTGTTATGCATTCCTCGTCTACGATTCAAATGAATGTAAATGCGACACTTCCTTGCAAGGAAATAGCGTTTGCAGATGTCTACGTACCGTAGCAATAGAGTTCATATGATTCTTAAACGCGATATCGCATCTCATTTCTATGTTTCATGGTAAGATATAATATGATTTGCGAAAGTGTTATGTATTCCTCGTCTACACTTCAAAGGAATGTGAATGCGACACTTCCTCGCTAGGAAATAGCGTTTGCAGATGTCTACGTATCGTAGCAATTGATTTCTAATGCTTCTTAAAACGCGATATCGCATCTCATTTCTATGTTTCATGGTAAGATATAATATGATTTCCGAAGTGTCATGTATTCCTCGTCTACACTTCCAAATGAATGTAAATCCGACACTTCCTTGCTAGGAAATAGCGTCTGCAGATGTCTAGGTATCGTAGCAATAGAGTTCAAACGCTTCTTAAAACTAGATATTGCATCTCATATCTATGTTTCATGATAAGATGTAATATTCATTGCGAAGTGTTATGCATTCCTCGTCTATGATTCAAATGAATGTAAATGCGACACTTCCTTGCAAGGAAATAGCGTTTGCAGATGTCTACGTATCGTAGCAATAGAGTTCTTATGATTCTTAAAACGCGATATCGCATCTCATTTCTATGTTTCATGGTAAGATATAATATGATTTGCGCAGTGTCATGTATTCCTCGTCTACACTTCAAATGAATGTGAATGCGACCCCTCCTCGCTAGGAAATAGCGTTTGCAGATGTCTACGTATCGTAGCAATAGAGTTCATATGATTCTTAGAACGCGATATCGCATCTCATTTCTATGTTTCATGGTAAGATATAACATGATTTGCGAAGTGTTATGTATTCCTCGTCTACAATTCAAATGAATGTGAATGCGATACTTCCTCGCTAGGAAATAGCGTTTGCAGATGTCTACGTATCGTAGCAATAGCTTTCTAATGCTTCTTAAGACGCGATATCGCATCTTATTTCTATGATTCCTGGTAAGATATAATATGATTTGCGAAGTGTCATGTATTCCTCGTCTGCACTTCAAATCAATGTGAATGCGATACTTCCTCGCTTGGAAATAGCGTTTGCAGATGTCTACGTATCGTAGCAATAGAGTTCAAATGCTTCTTAAAACGAGATATTGCATCTCATATCTATGTTTCATGATAAGATATAATATACATTGCGTAGTGTTATGCATTCCTCGTCTACGATTCAAATGAATGTAAATGCGACACTTCCTTGCAAGGAAATAGCGTTTGCAGATGTCTACGTATGGTAGCAATAGAGTTCTTCTGATTCTTATAACGCGATATCGCATCTCATTTCTATGTTTCATGGTAAGATATAATATGATTTGCGAAGTGTCATGTATTCCTCGTCTACACTTCAAATGAATGTGAACGCGACACTTCCTCGCTAGGAAATAGCGTTTGCAGATGTCTACGTATCGTAGCAATAGAGTTCATATGATTCTTAAAACGCGATATCGCATCTCATTTCTATGTTTCATGGTAAGATATAATATGATTTGCGAAGTGTTACGTATTCCTCGTCTACACTTCAAAGGAATGTGAATGCGACACTTCCTCGCTAGGAAATAGCGCTTGCAGATGTCTACGTATCGTAGCAATAGATTTCTAATGCTTCTTAAAACGCGATATCGCATCTCATTTCTATGTTTCATGGTAAGATATAATATGATTTCCGAAGTGTCATGTATTCCTCGTCTACACTTCAAATGAATGTAAATCCGACACTTCCTTGCTAGGAAATAGCGTCTGCAGATGTCTACGTATCGAAGCAATAGAGTTCAAATGCTTCTTAAGACGAGATATTGCATCTCATATCTATGTTTCATGATAAGATATAATATACATTGCGTAGTGTTATGCATTCCTCGTCTACGATTCAAATGAATGTAAATGCGACACTTCCTTGCAAGGAAATAGCGTTTGCAGATGTCTACGTATGGTAGCAATAGAGTTCTTCTGATTCTTATAACGCGATATCGCATCTCATTTCTATGTTTCATGGTAAGATATAATATGATTTGCGAAGTGTCATGTATTCCTCGTCTACACTTCAAATGAATGTGAATGCGACACTTCCTCGCTAGGAAATAGCGTTTGCAGATGTCTACGTATCGTAGCAATAGAGTTCATATGATTCTTAAAACGCGATATCGCATCTCATTTCTATGTTTCATGGTAAGATATAATATGATTTGCGAAGTGTTACGTATTCCTCGTCTACACTTCAAATGAATGTAAATCCGACACTTCCTTGCTAGGAAATAGCGTCTGCAGATGTCTACGTATCGAAGCAATAGAGTTCAAATGCTTCTTAAGACGAGATATTGCATCTCATATCTATGTTTCATGATAAGATATAATATACATTGCGAAGTGTTGTGCATTCCTCGTCTACGATTCAAATGAATGTAAATGCGACACTTCCTTGCAAGGAAATAGCGTTTGCAGATGTCTACGTATCGTAGCAATAGAGTTCTTATGATTCTTAAAACGCGATATCGCATCTCATTTCTATGTTTCATGGTAAGATATAATATGATTTGCGCAGTGTCATGTATTCCTCGTCTACACTTCAAATGAATGTGAATGCGACCCTTCCTCGCTAGGAAATAGCGTTTGCAGATGTCTACGTATCGTAGCAATAGAGTTCATATGATTCTTAGAACGCGATATCGCATCTCATTTCTATGTTTCATGGTAAGATATAACATGATTTGCGAAGTGTTATGTATTCCTCGTCTACACTTCAAATGAATGTGAATGCGATACTTCCTCGCTAGGAAATAGCGTTTGCAGATGTCTACGTATCGTAGCAGTAGCTTTCTAATGCTACTTAAGACGCGATATCGCATCTCATTTCTATGATTCCTGGTAAGATATAATATGATTTGCGAAGTGTCATGTATTCCTCGTCTACGATTCAAATGAATGTAAATGCGACACTTCCTTGCAAGGAAATAGCGTTTGCAGATGTCTACGTATCGTAGCAATAGAGTTCTAATGCTTCTTAAAACGCGACATCGCATCTCATTTCTATGTTTCATGGTAAGATGTAATATGATTTGCGAAGTGTTATGTATTTCTCGTCTACACTTCAAATGAATGTAAATGCGACACTTCCTTGCAAGGAAGTAGCGATTGCAGATGTCTACGTATCGAAGCAATAGAGTTCAAATGCTTCTTAAAACGAGATATTGCATCTCATATCTATGTTTCATGATAAGATATAATATACATTGCGAAGTGTTATGCATTCCTCGACTACGATTCAAGTGAATGTAAATGCGACACTTCCTCGCTAGGAAATAGCGTTTGCAGATGTCTACGTATCGTAGCAATAGAGTTCATATGATTCTTAAAACGCGATATCGCATCTCATTTATATGTTTCATGGTAAGATATAATATGATTTGCGAAGTGTTATGTATTCCTCGTCTACACTTCAAAGGAATGTGAATGCGACACTTCCTCGCTAGGAAATAGCGTTTGCAGATGTCTACGTATCGTAGCAATGGATTTCTAATGCTTCTTAAAACGCGATATCGCACCTCATTTCTATGTTTCATGGTAAGATATAATATGATTTCCGAAGTGTCATGTATTCCTCGTCTACACTTCAAATGAATGTAAATCCGACACTTCCTTGCTAGGAAATAGCGTCTGCAGATGTCTAGGTATCGTAGCAATAGAGTTCAAACGCTTCTTAAAACTAGATATTGCATCTCATATCTATGTTTCATGATAAGATATAATATTCATTGCGAAGTGTTATGCATTCCTCGTCTACGATTCAAATGAATGTAAATGCGACACTTCCTTGCAAGGAAATAGCGTTTGCAGATGTCTACGTATCGTAGCAATAGAGTTCTTATGATTCTTAAAACGCGATATCGCATCTCATTTCTATGTTTCATGGTAAGATATAATATGATTTGCGCAGTGTCATGTATTCCTCGTCTACACTTCAAATGAATGTGAATGCGACCCTTCCTCGCTAGGAAATAGCGTTTGCAGATGTCTACGTATCGTAGCAATAGAGTTCATATGATTGTTAGAACGCGATATCGCATCTCATTTCTATGTTTCATGGTAAGATATAACATGATTTGCGAAGTGTTATGTATTCCTCGTCTACACTTCAAATGAATGTGAATGCGATACTTCCTCGCTAGGAAATAGCGTTTGCAGATGTCTACGTATCGTAGCAATAGCTTTCCAATGCTTCTTAAGACGCGATATCGCATCTCATTTCTATGATTCCTTGTAAGATATATGATTTGCGAAGTGTCATGTATTCCTCGTCTACGATTCAAATGAATGTAAATGCGACACTTCCTTGCAAGGAAATAGCGTTTGCAGATGTCTACGTATCGTAGCAATAGAGTTCTAATGCTTCTTAAAACGCGATATCGCATCTCATTTCTATGTTTCATGGTAAGATGTAATATGATTTGCGAAGTGTTTTGTATTCCTCGTCTACACTTCAAATGAATGTAAATGCGACACTTCCTTGCAAGGAAGTAGCGATTGCAGATGTCTACGTATCGAAGCAATAGAGTTCAAATTCTTCTTAAAACGAGATATTGCATCTCATATCTATGTTTCATGATAAGATATAATATACATTGCGAAGTGTTATGCATTCCTCGAACTACGATTCAAGTGAATGTAAATGCGACACTTCCTTGCAAGGAAATAGCGTTTGCAGATGTCTACGTATCGTAGCAATAGAGTTCTTATGATTCTTAAAACGCGATATCGCATCTCATTTCTATGTTTCATGGTAAGATATAATATGATTTGCGAAGTGTCATGTATTCCTCGTCCACACTTCAAATGAATGTGAATGCGACACTTCCTCGCTAGGAAATAGCGTTTGCAGATGTCTACGTATCGTAGCAATAGAGTTCATATGATTCTTAGAACGCGATATCGCATCTCATTTCTATGTTTCATGGTAAGATATAACATGATTTGCGAAGTGTTATGTATTCCTCGTCTACACTTCAAATGAATGTGAATGCGATACTTCCTCGCTACTAAATAGCGTTTGCAGATGTCTACGTATCGTAGCAATAGCTTTCTAATGCTTTTTAAAACGCGATATCGCATCTCATTTCTATGTTTCATGGTAAGATATAATATGATTTGCGAAGTGTCATGTATTCCTCGTCTACACTTCAAATGAATGTAAATCCGACACTTCCTTGCTAGGAAATAGCGTCTGCAGATGTCTAGGTATCGTAGCAATAGAGTTCAAACGCTTCTTAAAACTAGATATTGCATCTCATATCTATGTCTCATGATAAGGTATAATATTCATTGCGAAGTGTTATGCATTCCTCGTCTACGATTCAAATGAATGTAAATGCGACACTTCCTTGCAAGGAAATAGCGTTTGCAGATGTCTACGTATCGTAGCAATAGCTTTCTAATGCTTCTTAAAACGCGATATCGCATCTCATTTCTATGTTTCATGGTAAGATATAATATGATTTGCGAAGTGTCATGTATTTCTCGTCCACACTTCAAATGAATGTAAATGCGACACTTCCTTGCTAGGAAATAGCGTCTACAGATGTCTAGGTATCGTAGCAATAGAGCTCTAATGCTTCTTAAAACGCGATATCGCATCTCATTTCTATTTTTCATGGTAAGATGTAATATGATTTGCGAAGTGTTATGTATTCCTCATCTACACTTCAAATGAATGTAAATGCGACACTTCCTTGCGAGGAAGTGGCGATTGCAGATGTCTACGTATCGAAGCAATAGAGTTCAAATGCTTCTTAAAACGAGATATTGCATCTCATATCTATGTTGCATGATAAGATATAATATACATTGCGAAGTGTTATGCATTCCTCGTCTACGATTCAAATGAATGTAAATGCGACACTTCCTTGCAAGGAAATAGCGTTTGCAGATGTCTACCTATCGTAGCAGTAGAGTTCTAATGCTTCTTAAACCGCGATATCGCATCTCATTTCTATGTTTCACTGTAAGATATAATATGGTTTGCGAAGTGTCATGTATTCCTCGTTTACACTTCAAATGAATGTAAATGTGACACTTCCTTGCAAGGAAATAGCGTTTGCAGATGTCTACCTATCGTAGCAATAGAGTTCTAACGCTTCTTAAAACGCGATATCGCATCTCATTTCTATGCTTCATGGTAAGATATAATATGATTTGCGAAGTGTTATGTATTCCTCGTCTACACTTCAAATGAATGTAAATGCGACACTTCCTTGCAAGGAAATAGCGTTTGCAGATGTCTACCTATCGTAGCAATAGTGCTCTTATGCTTCTTAAAACGCGATATCGCATCTCATTTCTATGTTTCATGGTAAGATATAATATGATTTGCGAAGTGTTATGTATTCCTCGTCTACACTTCAAATGAATGTAAATGCGACACTTCCTTGCCAGGAAATAGCGATTGCAGATGTCTACGTATCGAAGCAATAGAGTTCAAATGCTTCTTAAAACGAGATATTGCATCTCATATCTATGTTTCATGATAAGATATAATATTCATTGCGAAGTATTATGCATTCCTCGTCTACACTTCAAATGAATGTGAATACGATACTTCCTCGCTAGGAAGTAGCGTTTGCAGATATCTACGTATCGTAGCAATAGATTTCTAATGCTTCTTAAAACGCGATATCGCATCTCATTTCTATGTTTCACTGTAAGATATAATATGGTTTGCGAAGTGTCATGTATTCCTCGTCTACACTTCAAATGAATGTAAATGCGACACTTCCTCGCTAGGAAATAGCGTTTGCAGATATCTACGTATCGTAGCAATAGATTTCTAATGCTCCTTAAAACGCGATATCGCATCTCATTTCTATGTTTCACTGTAAGATATAATATGGTTTGCGAAGTGTCATGTATTCCTCGTCTACACTTCAAATGAATGTAAATGCGACACTTCCTTGCAAGGAAATAGCGTTTGCAGATGTCTACGTATCGAAGCAATAGAGTTCAAATGCTTCTTAAAACGAGATATTGCATCACATATCTATGTTTCATGATAAGATATATTATTCATTGCGAAGTGTTATGCATTCTGCGTCTACGATTCAAATGAACGTAAATGCGACACTTCCTTGCTAGGAAATAGCATCTGCAGATGTCTAGGTATCGTAGCAATAGAGTTCTAATGCTTCATAAACGCGATATCGCATCTCATTTTGTATGTTTCATGGTAAGATATAATATGATTTGCGAAGTGTTATGTATTCCTCGTCTGCACTTCATATGAATGTTAATGCGACACTTCCTTGCAAGGAAAGTGCGTTTGCAGATGTCTATGTATCGTAGCAATAGAGTTCTAATGATTCTTAAAACGCGATATCGCATCTCATTTCTATGTTTCATGGTAAGATATAGTATGATTTGCGTAGTGTTATGTGCTCCTCGTCTACACTTCAAATGAATGTAAATGCGACACTCCCTTGAAAGGAAATAGCGTCTGCAGATGTCTAGGTATCGTAGCGATAGAGTTCTAATGCTTCTCAAAACGCAATATCGCATCTCATTTCTATGTTTCATCGTAAGATATAATATGATTTGCGAACTGTTATGTATTCCTCGTCTACACTTCAAATGAATGTAAATGCGACACTTCCTTGCAAGGAAATAGCGTTTGCAGATGTCTACGTATCGAAGCGATAGTGTTCAAATGCTTCTTAAAAAGAGATATTGCATCACATATCTATGTTTCATGATAAGATATATTATTCATTGAGAAGTGTTATGCATTCTACGTCTACGATTCAAATGAACGTAAATGCGACACTTCCTTGCTAGGAAATAGCGACTGCAGATGTCTAGGTATCGTAGCAATAGAGTTCTTATGATTCTTAAAACGCGATATCGCATCTCATTTCTATGTTTCACTGTAAGATATAATATGGTTTGCGAAGTGTCATGTATTCCTCGTCTACACTTCAAATGAATGTAAATGCGACACTTCCTCGCTAGGAAATAGCGTCTGCAGATGTCTAGGTATCGTAGCAATAGATTTCTAATGCTCCTTAAAACGCGATATCGCATCTCATTTCTATGTTTCACTGTAAGATATAATATGGTTTGCGAAGTGTCATGTATTCCTCGTCTACACTTCAAATGAATGTAAATGCGACACTTCCTTGCAAGGAAATAGCGTTTGCAGATGTCTACGTATCGAAGCAATAGAGTTCAAATGCTTCTTAAAACGAGATATTGCATCACATATCTATGTTTCATGATAAGATATATTATTCATTGCGAAGTGTTATGCATTCTGCGTCTACGATTCAAATGAACGTAAATGCGACACTTCCTTGCTAGGAAATAGCATCTGCAGATGTCTAGGTATCGTAGCAATAGAGTTCTAATGCTTCATAAACGCGATATCGCATCTCATTTTGTATGTTTCATGGTAAGATATAGTATGATTTGCGTAGTGTTATGTGCTACTCGTCTACACTTCAAATGAATGTAAATGCGACACTCCCTTGAAAGGAAATAGCGTCTGCAGATGTCTAGGTATCGTAGCGATAGAGTTCTAATGCTTCTCAAAACGCAATATCGCATCTCATTTCTATGTTTCATCGTAAGATATAATATGATTTGCGAACTGTTATGTATTCCTCGTCTACACTTCAAATAAATGTAAATGCGACACTTCCTTGCAAGGAAATAGCGTTTGCAGATGTCTACGTATCGAAGCAATAGTGTTCAAATGCTTCTTAAAAAGAGATATTGCATCACATATCTATGTTTCATGATAAGATATATTATTCATTGAGAAGTGTTATGCATTATACGTCTACGATTCAAATGAACGTAAATGCGACACTTCCTTGCTAGGAAATAGCGTCTGCAGATGTCTAGGTATCGTAGCAATAGAGTTCTTATGATTCTTAAAACGCGATATCGCATCTCATTTCTATGTTTCACGGTAAGATATAATATGATTTGCGAAGTGTTATGTATTCCTCGTCTACACTTCAAATGAATGTAAATGCGACACTTCCTTGCAATGAAATAGCTTTTGCAGATGTCTACCTATCGTAGCAGTAGAGTTCTAATGCTTCTTTAAACGCGATATCGCATCTCATTTCTATGTTTCATGGTAAGATATAATATGATTTACGAGGTGTTATGTATTCCTCGTCTACACTTCAAATGAATGTAAATGCGACACTTCCTCGCTAGGAAATAGTGTTTGCAGATGTCTACGTATCGTACCAATAGAGTTCTAATGCTTCATAAAAGCGATATCGCCTCTCATTTCTATGTTTCATGGTAAAATATTATATGATTTGCGAAGTGTTATGTATTCCTCGTCTACACTTCAAATGATTGTAAATGCGACACTTCCTTGCAAGGAAATATCGTCTGCAGATGTCTACGTATCGTAGCAATAGATTTCATATGATTCTTAAAACGCGATATCGCATCCCATTTCTACGTTTCATGGTAAGATATAATATGATTTGCGAAGTGTTATGTATTCCTCGTCTACACTTCATATGAATGTTAATGCGACACATCCTTGCAAGGAAATAGCGTTTGCAGATGTCTACCTATCGTAGCAATAGAGTTCTAACGCTTCTTAAAACGCGATATCGCATCTCACTTCTATGTTTCATGGTAAGATATTATATAATTTGAGAAGTGTTATGTATTCCTCGTCTACACTTCAAATGAATGTAAATGCGACACTTCCTTGCAAGGAAATAGCGTTTGCAGATGTCTACGTATCGAAGCAATAGTGTTCAAATTCTTCTTAAAAAGAGATATTGCATCACATATCTACGTTTCATGATAAGATATATTATTCATTACTAAGTGTTATGCATTCTACGTCTACGATTCAAATGAACGTAAATGCGACACTTCCTTGCTAGGAAATAGCGTCCGCAGACGTCTAGGTATCGTAGCAATAGAGTTCTAATGCTTCTTAAAACGCGATATCGCATCTCATTTCTATGTTTCATGGTAAGATATTATATGGTTTGCGAAGTGTTATGTATTCCTCGTCTACACTTCAAATGAATGTAAATGCGACACTTCCTTGCAAGGAAATAGCGTCTGCAGATGTCTACGTATCGTAGCAATAGAGCTCTTATGATTCTTAAAACGCGATATCGCATCTCATTTCTATGTTTCACGGTAAGATATAATATGATTTGCGAAGTGTTATGTATTCCTCGTCTACACTTCAAATGAATGTAAATGCGACACTTCCTTGCAAGGAAATAGCGTTTGCAGATGTCTACCTATCGTAGCAATAGTGCTCTTATGCTTCTTAAAACGCGATATCGCATCTCATTTCTATGTTTCATGGTAAGATATAATATGATTTGCGAAGTGTTATGTATTCCTCGTCTACACTTCAAATGAATGTAAATGCGACACTTCCTTTCAAGGAAATAGCGTTTGCAGATGTCTACCTATCGTGGCAGTAGAGTTCTAATGCTTCTTAAAACGCGATATCGCATCTCATTTCTATGTTTCATGTTAAGATATAATATGATTTGCGAAGTGTCATGTATTCCTCGTCTACACTTCAAATGAATGTAAATGCGATACTTCCTTGCAAGGTAATAGCGTTTACAGATGTCTACGTATCGAAGCAATAGTGTTCAAATGCTTCTTAAAACGATATATTGCATCACATATCTATGTTTCATGATAAGATATATTATTCATTGTGAAGTGTTATGCATTCTGCGTCTACGATTCAAGTGAACGTAAATGCGACACTTCCTTGCTAGGAAATAGCGTCTGCAGATGTCTAGGTATCGTAGCAATAGTGTTCTAATGCTTCATAAAAGCGATATCGCATCTCACTTCTATGTTTCATGGTAAGATATTATATAATTTGAGAAGTGTTATGTATTCCTCGTCTACACTTCAAATGAATGTAAATGCGACACTTCCTCGCAAGGAAATAGCGTTTGCAGATGTCTACCTATCGTAGCAGTAGAGTTCTAATGCTTCTTAAAACGCGATATCGCATCTCATTTCTATGTTTCATGATAAGATATAATATGATTTGCGAAGTGTTATGTATTCCTCGTCTACACTTCAAATGAATGTAAATGCGACACTTCCCTGCAAAGAAATAGCGTTTGCAGATGTCTACGTATCGTAGCAATAGAGTTCTAATGCTTCTTAAAACGCGATATCGCATCTCATTTCTATGTTTCATGGTAAGATATAATATGATTTGCGAAATGTTATGTATTCCTCGTCTACACTTCAAATGAATGTAAATGCGACACTTCCTTGCAAGGAAATAGCGTTTGCAGATGTCTACGTATCGAAGCAATAGTGTTCAAATTGTTCTTAAAAAGAGATATTGCATCACATATCTATGTTTCATGATAAGATATATTATTCATTGCGAAGTGTTATGCATTCTACGTCTACGATTCAAATGAACGTAAATGCGACACTTCCTTGCTAGGAAATAGCGTCCGCAGACGTCTAGGTATCGTAGCAATAGAGTTCTAATGCTTCTTAAAACGCGATATCGCATCTCATTTCTATGTTTCACGGTAAGATATAATATGATTTGCGAAGTGTTATGTATTCCTCGTCTACACTTCAAATGAATGTAAATGCGACACTTCCTTGCAAGGAAATAGCGTTTGCAGATGTCTACCTATTGTAGCAATAGTGCTCTTATGCTTCTTAAAACGCGATATCGCATATCATTTCTATGTTTCATGGTAAGATATATGATTTGCGAAGTGTTATGTATTCCTCGTCTACACTTCAAATGAATGTAAATGCGACACTTCCTTGCAAGGAAATAGCGTTTGCAGATGTCTACGTATCGAAGCAATAGTGTTCAAATTGTTCTTAAAAAGAGATATTGCATCACATATCTATGTTTCATGATAAGATATATTATTCATTGCGAAGTGTTATGCATTCTACGTCTACGATTCAAATGAACGTAAATGCGACACTTCCTTGCTAGGAAATAGCGTCCGCAGACGTCTGGGTATCGTAGCAATAGAGTTCTAATGCTTCTTAAAACGCGATATCGCATCTCATTTCTATGTTTCACGGTAAGATATAATATGATTTGCGAAGTGTTATGTATTCCTCGTCTACACTTCAAATGAATGTAAATGCGACACTTCCTTGCAAGGAAATAGCGTTTGCAGATGTCTACCTATCGTAGCAATAGTGCTCTTATGCTTCTTAAAACGCGATATCGCATATCATTTCTATGTTTCATGGTAAGATATATGATTTGCGAAGTGTTATGTATTCCTCGTCTACACTTCAAATGAATGTAAATGCGACACTTCCTCGCAAGGAAATAGCGTTTGCAGATGTCTACCTATCGTAGCAGTAGAGTTCTAATGCTTCTTAAAACGCGATATCGCATCTCATTTCTATGTTTCACTGTAAGATATAATATGGTTTGCGAAGTGTCATGTATTCCTCGTCTACACTTCAAATGAATGTAAATGCGACACTTCCTTGCAAGGAAATAGCGTTTGCAGATGTCTACCTATCGTAGCAATAGAGTTCTAACGCTTCTTAAGACGCGATATCGCATCTCATTTCTATGTTTCATGGTAAGATATAATATGATTTGCGAAGTGTTATGTATTCCTCGTCTACACTTCAAATGAATGTAAATGCGACACTTCCTTGCAAGGAAATAGCGTTTGCAGATGTCTACGTATCGAAGCAATAGTGTTCAAATTCTTCTTAAAAAGAGATATTGCATCACATATCTATGTTTCATGATAAGATATATTATTCATTACTAAGTGTTATGCATTCTACGTCTACGATTCAAATGAACGTAAATGCGACACTTCCTTGCTAGGAAATAGCGTCCGCAGACGTCTAGGTATCGCAGCAATAGAGTTCTAATGCTTCTTAAAACGCGATATCGCATCTCATTTCTATGTTTCATGGTAAGATATTATATGGTTTGCGAAGTGTTATGTATTCCTCGTCTACACTTCAAATGAATGTAAATGCGACACTTCCTTGCAAGGAAATAGCGTTTGCAGATGTCTACCTATCGTAGCAATAGTGCTCTTATGCTTCTTAAAACGCGATATCGCATCTCATTTCTATGTTTCATGGTAAGATATAATATGATTTGCGAAGTGTTATGTATTCCTCGTCTACACTTCAAATGAATGTAAATGCGACACTTCCTCGCTAGGAAATAGCGTCTGCAGATGTCTACGTATCGTAGCAATAGAGTTCTTATGATTCTTAAAACGCGATATCGCATCTCATTTCTATGTTTCACGGTAAGATATAATATGATTTGCGAAGTGTTATGTATTCCTCGTCTACACTTCAAATGAATGTAAATGCGACACTTCCTTGCAAGGAAATAGCGTTTGCAGATGTCTACCTATCGTAGCAGCAGAGTTCTAATGCTTCTTTAAACGCGATATCGCATCTCATTTCTATGTTTCATGGTAAGATATAATATGATTTACGAGGTGTTATGTATTCCTCGTCTACACTTCAAATGAATGTAAATGCGACACTTCCTCGCTAGGAAATAGTGTTTGCAGATGTCTACGTATCGTACCAATAGAGTTCTTATGATTCTTAAAACCCGATATCGCATCTCATTTCTATGGATCATGGTGAGATATAATATGATTTGCGAAGTGTTATGTATTCCTCGTCTACACTTCAAATGAATGTAAATGCGACACTTCCTTGCAAGGAAATAGCGTCTGCAGATGTCTAGGTATCGTAGCGATGGTGTTCTAATGCTTCTTAAAACGCGATATCGCAACTCATTTCTATGTTTCATGATAAGATATAATATGATTTGCGAAGTGTTATGTATTCCTCGTCTACACTTCAAATGAACGTAAATGCGACGCTTCCTTGCAAGGAAATAGCGTTTACAGATGTCTACGTATCGAAGCAATAGAGTTCAAATGCTTCTTAAAACGAGATATTGCATCACATATCTATGTTTCATGATAAGATATATTATTCATTGCGAAGTGTTATGCATTCTGCGTCTACGCTTCAAGTGAACGTAAATGCGACACTTCCTTGCTAGGAAATAGCGTCTGCAGATGTCTAGGTATCGTAGCAATAGAGTTCTAATGCTTCATAAAAGCGATATCGCTTCTCATTTCTATGTTTCATGGTAAAATATTATATGATTTGCGAAGTGTTATGTATTCCTCGTCTATACTTCAAATGAATGTAAATGCGACACTTCCTTGCAAGGAAATAGCGTCTGCAGATGTCTACGTATCGTAGCAATAGAGTTCATATGATTCTTAAAACGCGATATCGCATCCCATTTCTATGTTTCATGGTAAGATATAATATGATTTGCGAAGTGTTATGTATTCCTCGTCTACACTTCATATGAATGTTAATGCGACACTTCCTTGCTAGGAAATAGCGTCTGCAGATGTCTAGGTATCGTAGCAATAGAGTTCTAATGCTTCATAAAAGCGATATCGCTTCTCATTTCTATGTTTCATGGTAAAATATTATATGATTTGCGAAGTGTTATGTATTCCTCGTCTATACTTCAAATGAATGTAAATGCGACACTTCCTTGCAAGGAAATAGCGTCTGCAGATGTCTACGTATCGTAGCAATAGAGTTCATATGATTCTTAAAACGCGATATCGCATCCCATTTCTATGTTTCATGGTAAGATATAATATGATTTGCGAAGTGTTATGTATTCCTCGTCTACACTTCATATGAATGTTAATGCGACACTTCCTTGCAAGGATAGTGCGTTTGCAGATGTCTACGTATCGTAGCAATAGAGCTCTTATGATTCTTAAAACGCGATATCGCATCTCATTTCTATGTTTCATGGTAAGATATAATATGATTTGCGTAGTGTTATGTATACCTCGTATTCACTTCAGAAGAATGTAAATGCGACACTTCCCTGCTAGGAAATATTGTTTGCAGATGTCTACGTATTGTAGCAATAGAGTTCTAATGCTTCTTAAAACGAGATGTCGCATTTCATTTCTATGTTTCGTGATAATATATAATATACATTGTGGATTGTTATGTATACCTCGTATTCACTTCAAAAGAATGTAAATGCGACACTTCCCTGCTAGAAAATATTATTTGCAGATGTCTACGTATAGTAGCAATAGAGTTCCAATGCTTCTTAAAACGAGATGTCGAACTTCATTTCTATGTTTCATGAAAAGATATAATATTCATTGCGAAGTGTCATGTATACCTCGTATTCACTTCAAAAGAATGTAAATACGACACTTACATGCTAGGAAATAGCGTTTGCAGATGTCTACGTATCATAGCAATAGAGTTCTAATGCTTCTTAAAACGCGATATCGCATCTCACTGCTATGATTCATGATAAGATATAATATTCATTGTGGAATGTCATGTATACCTCGCATTCACGTCAAAAGAATGTAAATGCGACACTTCCTCGCTAGGAAATAACATTTGCAGATGTCTACGCATAGTAGCAATAGAGTTTTAATGCTTCCTAAAACGCGATATCGCATCTCACTTCTATGTTTCATGATAAGATATAATATTCACTGCGAAGTGCCATGTATACCTCGTATTCACTTCAAAAGGATGTAAATGCGATACGTCCTTGCAAGGAAATAGCGTTTCCAGATGACTACGTGTCGAAGCAATAGAGATCTAATGATTCTTAAAACGCGATATCGCATCTCACATCTATGTTTCATGATAAGATATAATATTCATTGCGAAGTGTCATGCATACCTCGATTTCACATCACAAGAATGTAAACGCGACACTGCCTTGCTAGGAAATATTGTTTGCAGATGTCTACGTATATTAGCAATAGAGTTCTAATGCTTCTCAAAACGCGATATAGCACCTCATTCCTATGTTTCATGATAAGATATAATATTCATTGCGAAGTGTCACGTATATCTCGTATTCACTTCAAAAGAATGTAAATGCGACACTTCCATGCTAGGAAATAGCGTTTGCAGATGTCTACGTATCATAGCATTAGAGTTCTAATGCTTCTTAAAATGCGATATCGAATTTCACTTCTATGTTTCACGATAGGATATAATATTCATTGCGAAGTGTCATGTATACCTCGTATTCACTTCAAAAGAATGTAAATGCGACACTTCCTTGCTAGGAAATAGCGTTGACAGATGACCACGTATGGTAAGAATAGAGTTCTAATACTTCTTAAAACGAGATGTCGCATCTCACTTCTATGTTTCGTGATAAGATATAATATTCATTGCTAAGTGTCATGTATACCTCGTATTCACTTCAAAAGAATGTAAATGCGACACTTCCTTGCTAGGAAATAGCGTTGACAGATGACCACGTATGGTAAGAATAGAGTTCTAATACTTCTTAAAACGAGATGTCGCATCTCACTTCTATGTTTCGTGATAAGATATAATATTCATTGCTAAGTGTCATGTATACCTCGTATTCACTTCAAATGAATGTCAATGCGACACTTCCATGCTAGGAAATAACATTTGCAGATGTCTACGCATCGTAGCAATAGAGGTCTAGTGCTTCTTATATCGCGATATCGCATCTCACTTCTATGTTTCGAGATAAGATATAATATTCATTGCGAAGTGTTATGTATACCTCGTATTATCTTCAAAAGAATGTAAATGCGACACTTCCTTGCTAGGAAATAGCGTTTCCAGATGACTACGTATCGTAAGAATAGAGTTCTAATACTTCTTAAAATGAGAAGTCGTATTTCATTTCTATGTTTCGTAATAAGATATAATATTCATTGCGAAGTGTCATGTATACCTCGTACTCACTTCAAAGGATTGTAAATGCGACACTTCCTTGCTAGGAAATAGCGTTTCCAGATGTCCACGTATCGAAGCAATGGAGCTCTAATGCTTCTTAAAACGAGATGTCGCATCTGATTTCTACGTTTGATGATAAGATATAATATTCATTGCGAAGTGCGATGTATACCTCGTATTCACTTCAAAAGAATGTAAATGCGACACTTCCATCCTAGGAAATAGCGTTTGTAGATCTCTACGTATCGAAGCAATAGAGATTCAATGCATCTTAAGACGCAATATCGCAACCCTTTTCTATGTTTCATGATAAGATATAGTATTCATTGCAAAGTGTCATGTATGCCTCGTATTGACTTCACTAGAATGTAAATGCGACTATTACCTGCTAGGAAATAGCGTTTGCAGGTGTCTACGTATCGCAGCAATAAGGATCTAATGATTCTTAAAACGCGATATCGCATCTCACTTCTATGTTTCATGATAATATATAATATCCATTGCGAAGTGTCATGTACACCTCGTATTCACATCAAAAGAATGTATATGCGACACTACCTTGCTAGGAAATAGCGTTTGCAGATGTCTCCGTATCGAAGCAGTGGAGTTCTATTGCTTTTTAGAACGCGATATCGCATCTCATTTCTATCTTTCATGATAAGCTATAATATTCATTGCGAAGTGTCATATATAGCTCGTATTTACTTCAAAAGAATGTAATGGCGACACTTCCATGCTAGGAAATAGCGTTTCCAGATGACCACGTATCGTAGGAATAGAGTTCTAATACTTCTTAAAACGAGATGTCGCATCTCACTTCTATGTTTCGTGATAAGGTATAATATTCATTGCGAAGTGTCATGTATACCTGGTATTCACATCAAATGAATGTAAATGCGGCACTTCCATGCTAGGAAATAGCGAATGCAGGTGTATACGTATCGTAGCAATAGAGTTCTAATGCTTCTTAAAACGAGATGTCGCATTTCATTTCTATGTTTCGTGATAAGATATAATATTCATTGCGAAGTGTCACGTATATCTCGTATTCACATCAAAAGAATGTAAATGCGACACTTCCATGCTAGGAAATAGCGAGTGCAGATGTCTACGTATCGAAGCAATAGATTTCTTACGCTTCTTGAAACGCAATATCACATCTCATTTATATGTTTCATGATAAGATATAATGTTCATTGCGATGTGTCATGTATACCTCACATTCACTTCAAAAGAATGTAGATGCGTCTCTTCCTTGCTAGGAAATATCGTTTTCAGATGTCTACGTTTCGAAGCTATAGAGTTCTAATGCTTCTTAAAACGCGATATCGCATTTCATTTCTATGTTTCATGATAAGACATAATATTCATTGCGAAGTGTCATGTATACCTCGTACGCACTTCAAATGAATGTAAATGCGACACTTCCTTGCTAGGAAATAGCGAGTGCAGATGTCTACGTATCGAAGCAATAGTGTTCTAATGCTTCTTAAAACGCGATATCGCATCTCATTTCTATATTTCATGATAAGATATAATGTTCATTGCGATGTGTCATGTACACCTCGTATTCACTTCAAATGAATGTAGATGCGACACTTCCTTCCTAGGAAATAGCGTTTGCAGATGTCTACGTATCGTAGCAACAGTGTTCTAATGCTACTTAAATCGCGATATCGCATCTCATTTCTGTTTCGTGATAAGATATAATATTCATTGCGAAGTGTCGTGTATACCTCGTATTCACTTCAAAAGAATGTAAATGCGACACTTCCTTCCTAGGAAATAGCGTTTGCAGATGTTTACGTACCGAAACAATAGAGCACTAATGCTTCTTAAAACGACATGTTGCATCTCATTTTTATGTTTCATGGTAAGATATAGTATTCATTGCGAAGTGTCATGTATACCTCGCATTCGCTTCAGCAGAATGTAAATGCGACACTTCCTTGCTAGGAAATAGCGTTTGCAGATGGGTACGTATCGCAGCAATAGATTTCTAACGCTTCTTGAAACGCGATATCACATCTCATTCATATGTTTCATGATAAGATATAATGTTCATTGCGATGTGACATGTATACCTCACATTCACTACAAAAGAATGTAGATGCGACACTTCCTTGCAAGGAAATAGCGTTTTCAGATGTCTACGTATCGAAGCTATAGAGTTCTAATGCTACTTATAACGCGATGTCTCATTTCAATTCTATGTTCCATGATAAGATATAATATTCGTTGCGATGTGTCATGTATACCTCGTATTCACTTCAAATGAATGTAAATGCGACACTTCCTTGCTAGGAAATAGCGTTTCCAGATGTCTACGTATCGTAGCAGCAGAGTTCTAACGCTTCTTAAAACGAGATGTCGCATATCATTTCTATGTTTCATGATGCGATATAATATTCATTGCGGAGTGTAATGTATACCACGTAACCACTTCAAAAGTATGTAAATGCGACACTTCCTCGCTAGGAAATAGCATTTCCAGATGTCTACGTATCGTAGCAGTAGAGTTCTAACGCTTCTTAAAACGAGATGTCGCATATCATTTCTATGTTTCATGATACGATATAATATTCATTGCGGAGTGTCATGTATACCTCGTAAGCACTTCAAAAGTATGTAAATGCGACACTTCCTTGCTAGGAAATAGCGTTTGCAGATGTCTACTTATCGAAACAATAGTGTTTTAATGCTTCTTAAAACGAGATGTCGCATCTCACTCCTATGTTTCATGATAAGAAATAATATTCATTGCGAAATGTCATGTATACCTGGTGTTCACTTCAAATGAATGTAAATGTGACAGTCCTTGCTAGGGAATAGCGTCTGCAGATGTCTACGTATCGTAGCAATAGAGTTCTAATTCTTCCTAAAAGGCGATATCGCATCTCATTTCTATGTTTCATGATAAGAAATAATATTCATTGCGAAGTGTCATGTATACCTCGTATACACTTCAAATGAATGTAAATGCGACACTTCCTTGCTAGGTAATAGCGAGTGCAGATGTCTACGTATCGAAGCAATAGTGTTCTAATGCTTCTTAAAACGCGATATCGCATCTCATTTCTTTTTTTCATGATAAGATATAATGTTCATTGCGATGTGTCATGTATACCTCGTATTCACTTCAAATGAATGTAAATGCGACACATCCTTGCTAGAAGATAGCGTTTCCAGATGTCTACGTATCGTAGCAATAGAGTTCTAATGCTTCTTAGAACGCGATATCGCATCTCATTTCTATGTTTCATGGTAAGATATTTTATTCATTGGGAAGTGTCATGTATACCTCGCATTCACTACAAATGAATATCAAGGCGACACTTCCTTGGTAGGAAATAGCGTTTGCAGATGGGTACGTATCGTAGCAATAGATTTCTAACGCTTCTTGAAGCGCGAGATCACATCTCATTTATATGTTTCATGATAAGATATAATGTTCATTGCGATGTGACATGTATACCTCACATTCACTACAAAAGAATGTAGATGCGACACTTCCTTGCTAGGAAATAGCGTTTTCAGATGTCTACGCATCGAAGCAATAGAGTTTTAATGCTTCTTAAAACGAGATGTCGCACCTCACTTCTATGTTTCATGAAAAAAAATAATATTCATTCCGAAGTGTCATGTATACCTGGTATTCACCTCAAAATTATGTAAATGTGACAGTCCTTGCTAGGGAATAGCGTTTGCAGATGTCTACGTATCGGAGCAATAGTGTTTTAATGCTTCTTAAAACGAGATGTCGCATCTCACTTCTATGTTTCATGATAAGAAATAATATTCATTGCGAAGTGTCATGTATACCTCGTATGCACTTCAAATGAATGTCAAGGCGACACTTCCTTGCTAGGAAATAGCGTTTGCAGATGTCTGCGTATCGAAGCAATAGAGTTTTAATGCTTCTCAAAACGCGATACCGCATCTCATTTCTATGTTTCAGGATGAGACATGATCCTCATTGCGAAGTGTCATGTATACGTCGTATTCACTTCAAAAGAATGTAAATGCGACACTTCCCTCCTTGGAAATAGCGTTTGCAGATGTCTACGTATCGTAGCAACAGTGTTCTAATGCTACTTAAATCGCGATATCGCATCTCATTTCTGTTTCGTGATAAGATATAATATTCATTGCGACGTGTCGTGTATTCCTCATATTCACTTCAAAAGAATGTAAATGCGACACTTCCTTGCCAGGAAATAGAGTTTGCAGATTTCCACATATCGCAGGAATGGTGTTCTAATGCTTCTCAAAACGCGATATCGCATCTCATTTCTATCGTTCATGATAAGATATGATATTCATTGCGAAGTGTCACTTAAACCTCGCATACACCTCAAATGAATGTAAATGCGACACTTCCTTCCTAGGAAATAGCGTTTGCAGATGTCTACGTATCGTACCAATAGTGTTCTAATGCTTCTTGAAACGCGATATCGCATCTCATTTCTATGTTTCGTGACAAGATATAATATTCATTGAGGAGTGTTATGTATACCTCGTATTCGCCTCAAAAGAATGTAAGTGGGACACTTCCTTGCTATGAAATATCGTTTGCAGAAGTCTATGTATCGTAGCAATAGAGTCCTAATGCTTCTTAAAACGAGATGTCGCATTTCATTTCTATGTTTCGTGATAAGATATAATATTCATTGCGAAGTGTCATGTATGCCTCGTATTCACTTCTAAAGAATGTAAATGTGACACTTCCTTGCTAGGAAATAGCGTTTGCAGATGTCTACGTATCGTAGCATTGGAGTTCTAATGCTACTGAAATAGCGACATCACATCTCATTTCTATGTTTCGTGATAGGGTATAATATTCATGGGAAGTGTCATGTATACCTCGTATTCACTTCAAAAGAATGAAAATGCGACACTTCCTTTATATTAAATAGCGTTTGCAGATGTCTCCGTATCGAAGCAATAGAGTTCCAATGCTTCTCTAAACGCGATATCGCATCTCATTTCTATGTTTCATGGTAAGATATAATATTAACTGCAAAGTGTCATATATACCTCGCATACACTTCAAACGAATGTAAATGAGACATTTCCTTGCTAGGAAATAGCGTTTGCAGTTGTCTACGTATCGTAGCAATAAAGTTCAAATGCTTCTTACATCGCGATATCGCATCTCATTTCTATGCTTCATGATGAGATATAATATTCATTGCGAAGTGTCATGTATGCCTCGTATTCACTTCAAATGAAAGTAAATGCTACACTTCCTTGCTGGGAAATAGCGGTTCGAGATGTCTACGTATCGAAGCGTTGGAGTTCTAATGCTTCTTAAAACGCGACATCGCACCTTTCTTCGATGTTTCATGATAAGATATAACATTCATTGCGAAGTATTATGTATACTTCGTCTATACTCTGAATGAAAGTAAATGCCACATTTCCTTGCTGGGAAGTATTCCACCATTGCTTCGATACGTGGACAACAGGAAACGCATTTCCTAGGATGGACGTGTGCAATTTACATTCTTTTGAAGTGTACACGACGTATACATAACACTTTGCAATGAACATTATATCTTATCATGCAACATAGAAATGAGATGCTATATCGCGTTTTAAAAAGCATTAGAACACTAATGCTCCGATATGTAGACATCTGGAAACGCTATTTCCTAGCAAGGACGTGTGACATTAACATTCATTTGAAGTGTAGACGAGGTATGCATAACACTTCGCAATGAATATCATATCTTATCAAGAAATACAGAACTGAGGTGCGACATCGCGGTTAAGGAAGCATTAGAACTCTATTGCATCGATACGTAGACATCTGCAAACGCTATTTCCTCGCATGGAAGTGTCGGATTTACATTCTTTTGAAGTGAATGCGAGATATACATGACACTTCGCAAAGAATATTATATCTTTTCATGAAACATAGGAATAAGGTGCTATATCGCGTTTTGAGAAGCATTAGAACTCTATTGCTACGATACGTAGACATCTGCAGACTCTATTTCCTAGCAAGGAAGTGTCGCATTTACATTCTTTTGAAATGAATACGAGGTATACATAACTCTCCACAATGAAAATTATATCCTATCACGAAACATAGAAATGAAATGCGACATCCCGTTTTAGAAGCATTAGTACTCTATTGGTGTGGTACATAGACATCTGCAAACAATATTTCCTAGCATGTAAGTGTCGCATTTACTTTCTTTTGAAGTGAGTACGAGGTATGCAAGACACTTCCCAATGAATATTATATCTTATCATGAAACATAGAAGTGAGATGCGATATCGCGTTTTAAGAAGCATTAGAACTCTATTGCTACGACACGTAGACATCTACAAACGCTATTTCCTAGCATGCAAGTGTCGCACGTACATTCTTTTGAAGTGAATACGAGGTATACATGACACTTCGCAATGATTATTATAGCTTATCATGAAACATAGGAATGAGGTGCTATATCGCGTTTTGAGAAGCATTAGAACTCTATTGCTAATATGCGTAGACATCTGCAAACTCTATTTCCTAGCATTACACTTACATTCCACTTACGTTCCACTGAAGTGAAAACGAGGTATACATAACACTCCACAATGATTATTATATCTTATCACGAAACATAGAAATGAAATGCCGCATCTCGTTTTAAGACGCATTAGAACTCTATTGCTACGATACGTAGACATCTGCAAACGCTATTTCCTAGCATGGAAGTGTCATATTTACATTCTTTTGAAGTGAATACGAGGTATACATGACACTTCGCTATGAATATTATATCTTATCATGAAACATAGAAGTGAGATGCGATATCGCGTTCTAAGAAGCATTAGAACTCTATTGCTACGATACGTAGTCATCTGGAAACGCTATTTCCTAGCAAGGAAGTGTCGCATTTACATCCTTTTGAAGTGAATACGAGGTATACATGACACTTCGCAATGATTATTATATCTGATCATGAGACATAGAAATGAGATGCGACATCTCGTTTTAAGAAGCATTAGAACACTATTGCTACGATACGTAGACATCTGCAAACACAATTTCCTAGTATGGAAGTGTCGCATTTACATTCTTTTGAAGTGAATACGAGGTATACATGACACTTCGCAATGAATATTATTTCTTATCGTGAAACATAGAAGTGAGATGCGATATCGCGTTTTAGGAAGCATTAGAACTCTATTGCTAATATGCGTAGACATCTGCAAACTCTATTTCCTAGCATTACACTTACATTCCACTTACGTTCCACTGAAGTGAAAACGAGGTATACATAACACTCCACAATGATTATTATATCTTATCACGAAACATGGAAATGAAATGCCGCATCTCGTTTTAAGACGCATTAGAACTCTATTGCTACGATACGTAGACACCTGCAAACGCTATTTCCTAGCATGGAAGTGTCGCATTTACATTCATTTGAAGCGAATACGAGGTATACATGACACTTCGCAATGAATATTATACCTTATCATGAAACATAGAAGAGAGATGCGATATCGCGTTTTAGGAAGCATTAGAACTCTATTGCTAATATGCGTAGACATCTGCAAACAATATTTCCTAGCAAGGAAGTGTCGCATTTACATTCTTTTGAAGTGAATACGAGGTATACATGACACTTCGCAATGAATATTATACCTTATCATGAAACATAGAAGAGAGGTGCGATATCGCTTTCTAAGAAGCATTAGAACCCTATTGCTACGATACGTAGACATCTGCAAACACTATTTCCTAGCATGGAAGTGTCGCATTTACATTCTTTTGAAGAGAATACGTGGTATAAATGACACTTCGCAAGGAATATTATATCAGATCATGAAACATAGGTGTGAGATGCGATATCGCGTTTTAAGAAGCATTAGAACTCTATTGCTACGATACGTAGACATCTGCAAACAATATTTCCTAGCAAGGAAGTGTCGCATTTACATTTCTGTGAAGTGAATACGAGGTATACATAACACTCCACAATGAATATTATATCTTATCACGAAATATAGAAATGAAATGCTACATCTCGTTTTAAGAAGCATTAGAACTCTCTTGCTACGATACGTAGACATCAGCAAACGCTATTTCCTAGCATGGAAGTGTCGCATTTACATTCTTTTGAAGTGAATACGAGGTATGCATGACACTTCGCAATGGATATTATATCTTATCATGAAACATAGAAATGAGATGCGACATCTCGTTTTAAGAAGCATTAGAACTCTATTGCAACGATACGTAGACATCTGCAAACGCTATTACCTAGCATGGAAGTGCCACATTTACATTCTTTTGAAGTGAATACGACTTATACATGACACTTCGCAGTGAATATTATATCTTATCTCGAAACATAGAAGTGAGATGCGATATCGCGATTTAAGAAGCACTGGAACTCTATTGCTACTATACGTAGTCGTCTGGAAACGCTATTTCCTAGCATGGAAGTGTCGCATTTACATTCCTTTGAAGTGAATACGAGATATACATGACACTTCGCAATGATTATTATAGCTTATCATGAAACATAGGAATGAGGTGCTATATCGCGTTTTGAGAAGCATTAGAACTCTATTGCTAATATGCGTAGACATCTGCAAACTCTATTTCCTAGCATTACACTTACATTCCACTTACGTTCCACTGAAGTGAAAACGAGGTATACATAACACTCCACAATGATTATTATATCTTATCACGAAACATAGAAATGAAATGCCGCATCTCGTTTTAAGACGCATTAGAACTCTCTTGCTACGATACGTAGACATCTGCAAACGCTATTTCCTAGCATGGAAGTGTCATATTTACATTCTTTTGAAGTGAATACGAGGTATACATGACACTTCGCTTTGAATATTATATCTTATCATGAAACATAGAAGTGAGATGCGATATCGCGTTCTAAGAAGCATTAGAACTCTATTGCTACGATACGTAGTCATCTGGAAACGCTATTTCCTAGCAAGGAAGTGTCGCATTTACATCCTTTTGAAGTGAATACGAGGTATACATGACACTTCGCAATGATTATTATATCTGATCATGAGACATAGTAATGAGATGCGACATCTCGTTTTAAGAAGCATTAGAACACTATTGCTACGATACGTAGACATCTGCAAACGCTATTTCCTAGCATGGAAGTGTCGCATTTACATTCCTTTGAAGTGAATACGAGATATACATGACACTTCGCAATGAATATTATAGCTTATCATGAAACATAGGAATGAGGTGCTACATCGCGTTTTGAGAAGCATTAGAACTCTATTGCTATTATACGTAGACATCTGCAAACTCTATTTCCTAGCAAGGAAATTTCGCCCTTACATTCCACTGAAGTGAATACGAGGTATACATAACATTACACAATGAATATTATATCTTATTACGAAACATAGAAATGAAATACGACATCTCGTTTTAAGAATCATTAGTACTCTATTGCTGTGATACGTAGACATCTGCAAACAATATTTCCTAGCAAGGAAGTGTCGCATTTACATTCTTGTGAAGTGAAATCGAGGCATACATGACACTTCGCAATGAATATTATATCTTATCATGAGACATAGGAATGAGGTGCTATATCGCGTTTTGAGAAGCATTAGAACTCTGTTGCTAATATGCGTAGACATCTGCAAACTCTATTTCCTAGCATTACACTTACATTCCACTGGCATTCCACTGAAGTGAATACGAGGTATACATAACACTCCACAATGAATATTATATTTTATCACGAAACATAGAAATGAAATGCGGCATCTTGTTTTAAGACGCACTCGAACTCTATTGCTACGATACGTAGACATCTGCAAATGCTATTTCCTAGCATGGAAGTGTCATATTTGTATTCTTTTGAAGTGAATACGAGGTATACATGACACTTCGCAATGAATATTATATCTTATCATGAAACATAGAAGTGAGAAACGATATCGCGTTCTAAGAAGCATTAGAACTCTATTGCTACGATACGTAGACATCTGCAAACGCTATTTCCTAGCATGGAAGGGTCGCATTTACACTCTTTTGAAGTGAGTACGAGGTATACATAACACTCCATAATGAATATTATATCTTTTCATGAAACATAGCAGTAGGATGCGATATCGCGTTTTAAGAAGCATTAGAAATCTATTGCTACGATACGTAGACATCTGCAAACGCTATTTCCTAGCATGGAAGTGTCGCATTTACATTCATTTGAAGTGAATACGAGGTATACATGACACTTCGCAATGAATATTATATCTTATCGTGAAACATAGGAGTGAAATGCGATATCGCGTTCTAAGAAGCATTAGAACTCTATTGCTACGATACGTAGACATCTGCAAAGGCTATTTCCTAGCATGGAAGGGTCGCATTTACATTCATTAGAAGTGAATACGAGATATACATGACACTTCGCAATGAATGTTATATCTTATCATGAAACATAGGAATGAGGTGCTATATCGCGTTTTGAGAAGCATTAGAACTATATTGCTATTATACGTAGACATCTGCAAACTCTATTTCCTAGCAAGGAAATATCGCACTTACATTCCACTGAAGTGAATACGAGGTATACATAACATTACACAATGAATACTATATCTTATTACGAAACATAGAAGTGAAATACGACATCTCGTTTTACGAAGCATTAGAACTCTATTGCTACGATACGTAGACATCTGCAAAGGCTATTTCCTAGCATGGAAGGGTCGCATTTACATTCTTTTGAAGTGAGTACGAGGTATACATAACACTCCATAATGAATATTATATCTTATCATGAAACATAGCAGTGAGAAGCGATATCGCGTTTTAAGAAGCATTAGAACTCTATTGCTACGATACGTAGACATCTGCAAACGCTATCTCCTAGCATGGAAGTGTCGCATTTACATTCATTTGAAGTGAATACGAGGTATACATGACACTTCGCAATGAATATTATACCTTATCATGAAACATAGAAGAGAGATGCGATATCGCGTTTTAGGAAGCATTAGAACTCTATTGCTGCGATACGTAGACATCTGCAAACGCTATTTCCTAGCATGGAAGTGTCGCATTTACATTCCTTTGAAGTGAATACGAGATATACATGACACTTCGCAATGAATATTATAGCTTATCATGAAACATAGGAATGAGGTGCTATATCGCGTTTTGAGAAGCATTAGAACTCTATTGCTATTATACGTAGACATCTGCAAACTCTATTTCCTAGCATTACACTTACATTCCACTGGCATTCCACTGAAGTGAATACGAGGTATACATAACACTCCACAATGAATATTATATCTTATCACGAAACATAGAAATGAAATGCGGCATCTTGTTTTAAGACGCACTCGAACTCTATTGCTACGATACGTAGACATCTGCAAATGCTATTTCCTAGCATGGAAGTGTCGCATTTACATTCTTTTGAAGTGAATATGAGATATACATGACACTTCGCAATGAATATTATACCTTATCATGAAACATAGAAGAGAGATGCGATATCGCGTTTTAGGAGGCATTAGAACTCTATTGCTGCGATACGTAGACATCTGCAAACGCTATTTCCTAGCATGGAAGTGTCGCATTTACATTCCTTTGAAGTGAATACGAGATATACATGACACTTCGCAATGAAAATTATATCTTATCATGAGACATAGGAATGAGGTGCTATATCGCGTTTTGAGAAGCATTAGAACTCTATTGCTAATATGCGTAGACATCTGCAAACTCTATTTCCTAGCATGGAAGGGTCGCATTTACACTCTTTTGAAGTGAGTACGATGTATACATAACACTCCATAATGAATATTATATCTTTTCATGAAACATAGCAGTGAGATGCGATATCGCGTTTTAAGAAGCATTAGAAATCTATTGCTACGATACGTAGACATCTGCAAACGCTATTTCCTAGCATGGAAGTGTCGCATTTACATTCTTTTGAAGTGAATACGAGATATACATGACACTTCTTAATGAATATTATATCTTATCATGAAACATAGGAATGAGGTGCTATATCGCGTTTTAGGAAGCATTAGAACTCTATTGCTAATATGCGTTGATATCTGCAAACTCTATTTCCTAGCATTACACTTACATTCCACTTACATTCCACTGAAGTGAATACGAGGTATACATAACACTCCACAATGAATATTATATCTTATCACGAAACATAGAAATGAAATGAGGCATCTCGTTTTAAGACGCATTAGAACACTATTGCTACGATACGTAGACATCTGCAAACGATATTTCCTAGCATGGAAGTGTCATATTTACATTCTTTTGATGTGAATACGAGGTATACATGACACTTCGCAATGAATATTATATCTTATCATGAAACATAGAAGTGAGAAACGATATCGCGTTCTAAGAAGCATTAGAACTCCGTTGCTACGATACGTAGACATCTGCAAACGCTATTTCCTAGCATGGAAGGGTCGCATTTACACTCATTTGAAGTGAGTACGAGGTATACATAACACTCCATAATGAATATTATATCCTTTCATGAAACATAGCAGTAGGATGCGATATCGCGTTTAAAGAAGCATTAGAAATCTATTGCTACGATACGTAGACATCTGAAAACGCTATTTCCTAGCATGGAAGTGTCGCATTTACATTCATTTGAAGTGAATACGAGGTATACATGACACTTCGCAATGAATATTATACCTTATCATGGAACATAGAAGAGAGATGCGATATCGCGTTTTAGGAAGCATTAGAACTCTATTGCTGCGATACGTAGACATCTGCAAAAGCTATTTCCTAGCATGGAAGTGTCGCATTTACATTCCTTTGAAGTGAATACGAGATATACATGACACTTCGCAATGAATATTATATCTTATCATGAGACATAGGAATGAGGTGCTACATCGCGTTTTGAGAAGCATTAGAACTCTATTGCTAATATGCGTAGACATCTGCAAACTCTATTTCCTAGCATGGAAGGGTCGCATTTACACTCTTTTGGAGTGAGTACGATGTATACATAACACTCCATAATGAATATTATATCTTTTCATGAAACATAGCAGTGAGATGCGATATCGCGTTTTAAGAAGCATTAGAAATCTATTGCTACGATACGTAGACATCTGCAAACGCTATTTCCTGGCATGGAAGTGTCGCATTTACATTCTTTTGAAGTGAATACGAGATATACATGACACTTCTTAATGAATATTATATCTTATCATGAAACATAGGAATGAGGTGCTATATCGCGTTTTAGGAAGCATTAGAACTATATTGCTAATATGCGTTGATATCTGCAAACTCTATTTCCTAGCATTACACTTACATTCCACTTACATTCCACTGAAGTGAATACGAGGTATACATAACACTCCACAATGAATATTATATCTTATCACGAAACATAGAAATGAAATGAGGCATCTCGTTTTAAGACGCATTAGAACTCTATTGCTACGATACGTAGACATCTGCAAACGATATTTCCTAGCATGGAAGTGTCATATTTACATTCTTTTGATGTGAATACGAGGTATACATGACACTTCGCAATGAATATTATATCTTATCATGAAACATAGAAGTGAGAAACGATATCGCGTTCTAAGAAGCATTAGAACTCCATTGCTACGATACGTAGACATCTGCAAACGCTATTTCCTAGCATGGAAGGGTCGCATTTACACTCATTTGAAGTGAGTACGAGGTATACATAACACTCCATAATGAATATTATATCCTTTCATGAAACATAGCAGTAGGATGCGATATCGCGTTTAAAGAAGCATTAGAAATCTATTGCTACGATACGTAGACATCTGCAAACGCTATTTCCTAGCATGGAAGTGTCGCATTTACATTCATTTGAAGTGAATACGAGGTATACATGACACTTCGCAATGAATATTATACCTTATCATGGAACATAGAAGTGAGATGCGATATCGCGTTCCAAGAAGCATTGGAACTCTATTGCTGCGATACGTAGACATCTGCAAACGCTATTTCCTAGCATGGAAGTGTCGCATTTACATTCTTTTGAAGTGAATACGGGTATACATGACACTTCGCAATGAATATTATATCTTATCATGAAACATAGAAGTGAGATGCGATATCGCGTTCTAAGAAGCATTAGAACTCTATTGCTACGATACGTAGACATCTGCAAAGGCTATTTCCTGGCATGGAAGGGTCGCATTTACATTCTTCTGAAGTGAGTACGAGGTATACATGACACTCCATAATGAATATTATATCTTATCATGAAACATAGCAGTGAGATGCGATATCGCGTTTTAAGAAGCATTAGGACTCTATTGCTACGACACGTAGACATCTGCATACGCTATTTCCTAGCATGGATGTGTTGCATTTACATTCTTTTGAAGTGAATACGAGATATACATGACACTTCGCAATGAATATTATATCTTATCATGAAACATAGGAATGAGGTGCTATATCGCGTTTTGAGAAGCATTAGAACTCTATTGCTACGATACGTAGACATCTGCAAACTCTATTTCCTAGCAAGGAAATTTCGCTCTTACATTCCTCTGAAGTGAATACGAGGTATACATAACAATACACAATGAATATTATACCTTATTACGAAACATAGAAATGAAATACGACATCTCGTTTGAAGAATCATTAGTACTCTATTGCTGTGATACGTAGACATATCCAAACAATATTTCCTAGCAAGGAAGTGTCGCATTTACATTCTTGTGAAGTGAAATCGAGGTATACATGACACTTCGCAATGAATATTATATCTTATCATGGAACATAGGAATGAGGTGCTATATCGCGTTCTGAGAAGCATTAGAACTCTATTGCTATTATACGTAGACATCTGCAAACTCTATTTCCTAGCAACGAAATTTCGCACTTAGATTCCACTGAAGTGAATACGAGGTATACATAGCATTACACAATGAATATTATATCTTACTACGAAACATAGAAGTGAAATACGACATCACGTTTTAAGAAGCATTAGTACTCTATTGCTGTGATACGTAGACATCTGCAAACAAGATTTCCATGCAAGGAAGTGTCGCATTTACATTCTTTTGTAGTGAATACGAGGTATACATGACACTTCGCAATGAATATTATATCTTATCATGAAACATAGAAGTGAAATGCGATATCGCGTTCTAAGAAGCATTAGTACTCTATTGCTACGATACGTAGACATCTGCAAACGCTATTTCCTGGCATGGAAGTGTCGCATTTACATTCCTTTGAAGTGAATACGAGATATACATGACACTTCGCAATGAATATTATAGCTTATCATGAAACATAGGAATGAGGTGCTATATCGCGTTTTAGGAAGCATTAGATCTCTATTGCTAATATGCGTTGATATCTGCAAACTCTATTTCCTAGCATTACACTTACATTCCACTGGCATTCCACTGAAGTGAATACGAGGTATACATAACACTCCACAATGAATATTATATTTTATCACGAAACATAGAAATGAAATGCGGCATCTTGTTTTAAGACGCACTCGAACTCTATTGCTACGATACGTAGACATCTGCAAATGCTATTTCCTAGCATGGAAGTGTCGCATTTACATTCTTTTGAAGTGAATATGAGATATACATGACACTTCGCAATGAATATTATACCTTATCATGAAACATAGAAGAGAGATGCGATATCGCGTTTTAGGAAGCATTAGAACTCTATTGCTGCGATACGTAGACATCTGCAAACGCTATTTCCTAGCATGGAAGTGTCGCATTTACATTCCTTTGAAGTGAATACGAGATATACATGACACTTCGCAATGAATATTATAGCTTATCATGAAACATAGGAATGAGGTGCTATATCGCGTTTTGAGTAGCATTAGAACTCTATTGCTATTATACGTAGGCATCTGCAAACTCTATTTCCTAGCAAGGAAATTTCGCACTTACATTCCACTGAAGTGAATACGAGGTATACATAGCATTACACAATGAATATTATATCTTATTACGAAACATAGAAGTGAAATACGACATCTCGTTTTAAGAAGCATTAGTACTCTATTGCTGTGATACGTAGACATCTGCAAACAAGATTTCCTTGCAAGGAAGTGTCGCATTTACATTCTCTTGTAGTGAATACGAGGTATACATGACACTTCGCAATGAATATTATATCTTATCATGAAACATAGAAGTGAAATGCGATATCGCGTTCTAAGAAGCATTAGTACTCTATTGCTACGATACGTAGACATCTGCAAAGGCTATTTCCTAGCATGGAAGGGTCGCATTTACATTCTTTTGAAGTGAGTACGAGGTATACATGACACTCCATAATGAATATTATATCTTATCATGAAACATAGCAGTGAGATGCGATATCGCGTTTTAAGAAGCATTAGAACTCTATTGCTACGACACGTAGGCATCTGCAAACGCTATTTCCTAGCATGGAAGTGTCGCATTTACATTCTTTTGAAGTGAATACGAGATATACATGACACTTCGCAATGAATATTATATCTTATCATGAAACATACGAATGAGGTGCTATATCGCGTTTTGAGAAGCATTAGAACTCTATTGCTATTATACGTAGACATCTGCAAACTCTATTTCCTAGCAAGGAAATTTCGCACTTACATTCCACTGAAGTGAATACGAGGTATACATAACAATACACAATGAATATTATACCTTATTACGAAACATAGAAGTGAAATACGACATCTCGTTTTACGAAGAATTAGAACTCTATTGCTACGATACGTAGACATCTGCAAAGGCTATTTCCTAGCATGGAAGGGTCGCATTTACATTCTTTTGAAGTGAGTACGAGGTATACATAACACTCCATAATGAATATTATATCTTATCATGAAACATAGCAGTGAGAAGCGATATCGCGTTTTAAGAAGCATTAGAACTCTATTGCTACGATACGTAGACATCTGCAAACGCTATTTCCTAGCATGGAAGTGTCGCATTTACATTCATTTGAAGTGAATACGAGGTATACATGTCACTTCGCAATGATTATTATACCTTATCATGAAACATAGAAGAGAGATGCGATATCGCGTTTTAGGAAGCATTAGAACTCTATTGCTGCGATACGTAGACATCTGCAAACGCTATTTCCTAGCATGGAAGTGTCGCATTTACATTCCTTTGAAGTGAATACGAGATATACATGACACTTCGCAATGAATATTATAGCTTATCATGAAACATAGGAATGAGGTGCTATATCGCGTTTTGAGAAGCATTAGAACTCTATTGCTATTATACGTAGACATCTGCAAACTCTATTTCATAGCAAGGAAATTTGGCACTTACATTCCACTGAAGTGAATACGAGGTATACATAGCATTACACAATGAATATTATATCTTATTACGAAACATAGAAGTGAAATACGACATCTCGTTTTACGAAGCATTAGAATTCTATTGCTACGATACGTAGACATCTGCAAAGGCTATTTCCTAGCATGGAAGGGTCGCATTTACATTCTTTTGTTGTGAGTACGAGGTATACATAACACTCCATAATGAATATTATATCTTATCATGAAACATAGCAGTGAGAAGCGATATCGCGTTTTAAGAAGCATTAGAACTCTATTGCTACGATACGTAGACATCTGCAAACGCTATTTCCTAGCATGGAAGTGTCGCATTTACATTCCTTTGAAGTGAATACGAGATATACATGACACTTCGCAATGAATATTATAGCTTATCATGAAACATAGGAATGAGGTGCTATATCGCGTTTTGAATAGCATTAGAACTCTATTGCTATTATACGTAGGCATCTGCAAACTCTATTTCCTAGCAAGGAAATTTCGCACTTACATTCCACTGAAGTGAATACGAGGTATACATAGCATTACACAATGAATATTATACCTTATTACGAAACATAGAAGTGAAATACGACATCTCGTTTTAAGAAGCATTAGTACTCTATTGCTGTGATACGTAGACATCTGCAAACAAGATTTCCTTGCAAGGAAGTGTCGCATTTACATTCTTTTGTAGTGAATACGAGGTATACATGACACTTCGCAATGTATATTATATCTTATCATGAAACATAGAAGTGAAATGCGATATCGCGTTCTAAGAAGCATTAGTACTCTATTGCTACGATATGTAGACATCTGCAAAGGCTATTTCCTAGCATGGAAGGGTCGCATTTACATTCTTTTGAAGTGAGTACGAGGTATACATGACACTCCATAATGAATATTATATCTTATCATGAAACATAGCAGTGAGAAGCGATATCGCGTTTTAAGAAGCATTAGAACTCTATTGCTACGATACGTAGACATCTGCAAACGCTATTTCCTAGCATGGAAGTGTCGCATTTACATTCATTTGAAGTGAATACGAGGTATACATGACACTTCGCAATGATTATTATACCTTATCATGAAACATAGAAGAGAGATGCGATATCGCGTTTTAGGAAGCATTAGAACTCTATTGCTGCGATACGTAGAGATCTGCAAACGCTATTTCCTAGCATGGAAGTGTCGCATTTACATTCCTTTGAAGTGAATACGAGATATACATGACACTTCGCAATGAATATTATAGCTTATCATGAAACATAGGAATGAGGTGCTATATCGCGTTTTGAGAAGCATTAGAACTCTATTGCTATTATACGTAGACATCTGCAAACTCTATTTCATAGCAAGGAAATTTGGCACTTACATTCCACTGAAGTGAATACGAGGTATACATAGCATTACACAATGAATATTATATCTTATTACGAAACATAGAAGTGAAATACGACATCTCGTTTTACGAAGCATTAGAATTCTATTGCTACGATACGTAGACATCTGCAAAGGCTATTTCCTAGCATGGAAGGGTCGCATTTACATTCTTTTGTTGTGAGTACGAGGTATACATAACACTCCATAATGAATATTATATCTTATCATGAAACATAGCAGTGAGAAGCGATATCGCGTTTTAAGAAGCATTAGAACTCTATTGCTACGATACGTAGACATCTGCAAACGCTATTTCCTAGCATGGAAGTGTCGCATTTACATTCCTTTGAAGTGAATACGAGATATACATGACACTTCGCAATGAATATTATAGCTTATCATGAAACATAGGAATGAGGTGCTATATCGCGTTTTGAGTAGCATTAGAACTCTATTGCTATTATACGTAGGCATCTGCAAACTCTATTTCCTAGCAAGGATATTTCGCACTTACATTCCACTGAAGTGAATACGAGGTATACATAGCATTACACAATGAATATTATACCTTATTACGAAACATAGAAGTGAAATACGACATCTCGTTTTAAGAAGCATTAGTACTCTATTGCTGTAATACGTAGACATCTGCAAACAAGATTTCCTTGCAAGGAAGTGTCGCATTTACATTCTTTTGTAGTGAATACGAGGTATACATGACACTTCGCAATGAATATTATATCTTATCATGAAACATAGAAGTGAAATGCGATATCGCGTTCTAAGAAGCATTAGTACTCTATTGCTACGATACGTAGACATCTGCAAAGGCTATTTCCTAGCATGGAAGGGTCGCATTTACATTCATTAGATGTGAATACGAGATATACATGAAACTTGGCAATGAATATTATAGCTTATCATGAAACATAGGAATGAGGTGCTATATCGCGTTTTGAGAAGCATTAGAACTATATTGCTATTATACGTAGACATCTGCAAACTCTATTTCCTAGCAAGGAAATTTCGCACTTACATTCCACTGAAGTGAATACGAGGTATACATAACATTACACAATGAATATTATATCTTATTACGAAACATAGATGTGAAATACGACATCTCGTTTTAAGAAGCATTAGTACTCTATTGCTGTGATACGTAGACATCTGCAAACAATATTTCCTAGCAAGGAAGTGTCGCATTTACATTCTTTTGAAGTGAATACGAGGTATACATGACACTTCGCAATGAATATTATACCTTATCATGAAACATAGAAGAGAGATGCGATATCGCGTTTTAGGAAGCATTAGAACTCTATTGCTGCGATACGTAGACATCTGCAAAGGCTATTTCCTAGCATGGAAGGGTCGCATTTACATTCATTAGAAGTGAATACGAGATATACATGACACTTCGCAATGAATATTATAGCTTATCATGAAACATAGGAATGAGGTGCTATATCGCGTTTTGAGTAGCATTAGAACTCTATTGCTATTATACGTAGGCATCTGCAAACTCTATTTCCTAGCAAGGATATTTCGCACTTACATTCCACTGAAGTGAATACGAGGTATACATAGCATTACACAATGAATATTATACCTTATTACGAAACATAGAAGTGAAATACGACATCTCGTTTTAAGAAGCATTAGTACTCTATTGCTGTAATACGTAGACATCTGCAAACAAGATTTCCTTGCAAGGAAGTGTCGCATTTACATTCTTTTGTAGTGAATACGAGGTATACATGACACTTCGCAATGAATATTATATCTTATCATGAAACATAGAAGTGAAATGCGATATCGCGTTCTAAGAAGCATTAGTACTCTATTGCTACGATACGTAGACATCTGCAAAGGCTATTTCCTAGCATGGAAGGGTCGCATTTACATTCATTAGATGTGAATACGAGATATACATGAAACTTGGCAATGAATATTATAGCTTATCATGAAACATAGGAATGAGGTGCTATATCGCGTTTTGAGAAGCATTAGAACTATATTGCTATTATACGTAGACATCTGCAAACTCTATTTCCTAGCAAGGAAATTTCGCACTTACATTCCACTGAAGTGAATACGAGGTATACATAACATTACACAATGAATATTATATCTTATTACGAAACATAGATGTGAAATACGACATCTCGTTTTAAGAAGCATTAGTACTCTATTGCTGTGATACGTAGACATCTGCAAACAATATTTCCTAGCAAGGAAGTGTCGCATTTACATTCTTTTGAAGTGAATACGAGGTATACATGACACTTCGCAATGAATATTATACCTTATCATGAAACATAGAAGAGAGATGCGATATCGCGTTTTAGGAAGCATTAGAACTCTATTGCTGCGATACGTAGACATCTGCAAACGCTATTTCCTAGGATGGAAGTGTCGCATTTACATTCCTTTGAAGTGAATACGAGATATACATGACACTTCGCAATGAATATTATAGCTTATCATGAAACATAGGAATGAGGTGCTATATCGCGTTTTGAGAAGCATTAGAACTCTATTGCTATTATACGTAGACATCTGCAAACTCTATTTCATAGCAAGGAAATTTGGCACTTACATTCCACTGAAGTGAATACGAGGTATACATAGCATTACACAATGAATATTATATCTTATTACGAAACATAGAAGTGAAATACGACATCTCGTTTTACGAAGCATTAGAATTCTATTGCTACGATACGTAGACATCTGCAAAGGCTATTTCCTAGCATGGAAGGGTCGCATTTACATTCTTTTGTTGTGAGTACGAGGTATACATAACACTCCATAATGAATATTATATCTTATCATGAAACATAGCAGTGAGAAGCGATATCGCGTTTTAAGAAGCATTAGAACTCTATTGCTACGATACGTAGACATCTGCAAACGCTATTTCCTAGCATGGAAGTGTCGCATTTACATTCCTTTGAAGTGAATACGAGATATACATGACACTTCGCAATGAATATTATAGCTTATCATGAAACATAGGAATGAGGTGCTATATCGCGTTTTGAGTAGCATTAGAACTCTATTGCTATTATACGTAGGCATCTGCAAACTCTATTTCCTAGCAAGGAAATTTCGCACTTACATTCCACTGAAGTGAATACGAGGTATACATAGCATTACACAATGAATATTATACCTTATTACGAAACATAGAAGTGAAATACGACATGTCGTTTTAAGAAGCATTAGTACTCTATTGCTGTGATACGTAGACATCTGCAAACAAGATTTCCTTGCAAGGAAGTGTCGCATTTACATTCTTTTGTAGTGAATACGAGGTATACATGACACTTCGCAATGAATATTATATCTTATCATGAAACATAGAAGTGAAATGCGATATCGCGTTCTAAGAAGCATTAGTACTCTATTGCTACGATACGTAGACATCTGCAAACGCTATTTCCTGGCATGGAAGTGTCGCATTTACATTCCTTTGAAGTGAATACGAGATATACATGACACTTCGCAATGAATATTATATCTTATCATGAAACATAGGAATGAGGTGCTATATCGCGTTTTAGGAAGCATTAGATCTCTATTGCTAATATGCGTTGATATCTGCAAACTCTATTTCCTAGCATTACACTTACATTCCACTTACATTCCACTGAAGTGAATACGAGGTATACATAACACTCCACAATGAATATTATACCTTATCACGAAACATAGAAATGAAATGCGGCATCTCGTTTTAAGACGCATTAGAACTCTATTGCTACGATGCGTAGACATCTGCAAACGATATTTCCTAGCATGGAAGTGTCATATTTACATTCTTTTGAAGTGAATACGAGGTATACATGACACTTCGCAATGAATATTATATCTTATCATGAAAGATAGAAGTGAGAAACGATATCGCGTTCTAAGAAGCATTAGAACTCTATTGCTACGATACGTAGACATCTGCAAACGCTATTTCCTAGCATGGAAGGGTCGCATTTACACTCTTTTGAAGTGAGTACGAGGTATACATAACACTCCATAATGAATATTATATCTTTTCATGAAACATAGCAGTAGGATGCGATATCGCGTTTTAAGAAGCATTAGAACTCTATTGCTACGATACGTAGACATCTGCAAACTCTATTTCCTAGCATGGAAGTGTCGCATTTACATTCCTTTGAAGTGAATACGAGATATACATGACACTTCGCAATGAATATTATAGCTTATCATGAAACATAGGAATGAGGTGCTATATCGCGTTTTGAGAAGCATTAGAACTCTATTGCTATTATACGTAGACATCTGCAAACTCTATTTCATAGCAAGGAAATTTGGCACTTACATTCCACTGAAGTGAATACGAGGTATACATAGCATTACACAATGAATATTATATCTTATTACGAAACATAGAAGTGAAATACGACATCTCGTTTTACGAAGCATAAGAATTCTATTGCTACGATACGTAGACATCTGCAAAGGCTATTTCCTAGCATGGAAGGGTCGCATTTACATTCTTTTGTTGTGAGTACGAGGTATACATAACACTCCATAATGAATATTATATCTTATCATGAAACATAGCAGTGAGAAGCGATATCGCGTTTTAAGAAGCATTAGAACTCTATTGCTACGATACGTAGACATCTGCAAACGCTATTTCCTAGCATGGAAGTGTCGCATTTACATTCCTTTGAAGTGAATACGAGATATACATGACACTTCGCAATGAATATTATAGCTTATCATGAAACATAGGAATGAGGTGCTATATCGCGTTTTGAGTAGCATTAGAACTCTATTGCTATTATACGTAGGCATCTGCAAACTCTATTTCCTAGCAAGGATATTTCGCACTTACATTCCACTGAAGTGAATACGAGGTATACATAGCATTACACAATGAATATTATACCTTATTACGAAACATAGAAGTGAAATACGACATCTCGTTTTAAGAAGCATTAGTACTATATTGCTGTAATACGTAGACATCTGCAAACAAGATTTCCTTGCAAGGAAGTGTCGCATGTACATTCTTTTGTAGTGAATACGAGGTATACATGACACTTCGCAATGAATATTATATCTTATCATGAAACATAGAAGTGAAATGCGATATCGCGTTCTAAGAAGCATTAGTACTCTATTGCTACGATACGTAGACATCTGCAAAGGCTATTTCCTAGCATGGAAGGGTCGCATTTACATTCATTAGATGTGAATACGAGATATACATGAAACTTGGCAATGAATATTATAGCTTATCATGAAACATAGGAATGAGGTGCTATATCGCGTTTTGAGAAGCATTAGAACTATATTGCTATTATACGTAGACATCTGCAAACTCTATTTCCTAGCAAGGAAATTTCGCACTTACATTCCACTGAAGTGAATACGAGGTATACATAACATTACACAATGAATATTATATCTTATTACGAAACATAGATGTGAAATACGACATCTCGTTTTAAGAAGCATTAGTACTCTATTGCTGTGATACGTAGACATCTGCAAACAATATTTCCTAGCAAGGAAGTGTCGCATTTACATTCTTTTGAAGTGAATACGAGGTATACATGACACTTCGCAATGAATATTATACCTTATCATGAAACATAGAAGAGAGATGCGATATCGCGTTTTAGGAAGCATTAGAACTCTATTGCTGCGATACGTAGACATCTGCAAACGCTATTTCCTAGCATGGAAGTGTCGCATTTACATTCCTTTGAAGTGAATACGAGATATACATGACACTTCGCAATGAATATTATATCTTATCATGAAACATAGGAATGAGGTGCTATATCGCGTTTTAGGAAGCATTAGATCTCTATTGCTAATATGCGTTGATATCTGCAAACTCTATTTCCTAGCATTACACTTACATTCCACTTACATTCCACTGAAGTGAATACGAGGTATACATAACACTCCACAATGAATATTATACCTTATCACGAAACATAGAAATGAAATGCGGCATCTCGTTTTAAGACGCATTAGAACTCTATTGCTACGATGCGTAGACATCTGCAAACGATATTTCCTAGCATGGAAGTGTCATATTTACATTCTTTTGAAGTGAATACGAGGTATACATGACACTTCGCAATGAATATTATATCTTATCATGAAAGATAGAAGTGAGAAACGATATCGCGTTCTAAGAAGCATTAGAACTCTATTGCTACGATACGTAGACATCTGCAAACGCTATTTCCTAGCATGGAAGGGTCGCATTTACACTCTTTTGAAGTGAGTACGAGGTATACATAACACTCCATAATGAATATTATATCTTTTCATGAAACATAGCAGTAGGATGCGATATCGCGTTTTAAGAAGCATTAGAACTCTATTGCTACGATACGTAGACATCTGCAAACTCTATTTCCTAGCAAGGAAATTTCGCACTTACATTCCTCTGAAGTGAATACGAGGTATACATAACATTACACAATGAATATTATATCTTATTACGAAACATAGAAATGAAATACGACATCTCGTTTCAAGAATCATTAGTTCTCTATTGCTGTGATACGTAGACATCTCCAAACAATATTTCCTAGCAAGGAAGTGTCGCATTTACATTCTTGTGAAGTGAAATCGAGGTATACATGACACTTCGCAATGAATATTATATCTTATCATGAGACATAGGAATGAGGTGCTATATCGCGTTTTGAGAAGCATTAGAACTCTGTTGCTAATATGCGTAGACATCTGCAAACTCTATTTCCTAGCATTACACTTACATTCCACTGGCATTCCACTGAAGTGAATACGAGGTATACATAACACTCTACAATGAATATTATATTTTATCACGAAACATAGAAATGAAATGCGGCATCTTGTTTTAAGACGCACTCGAACTCTATTGCTACGATACGTAGACATCTGCAAATGCTATTTCCTAGCATGGAAGTGTCATATTTGTATTCTTTTGAAGTGAATACGAAGTATACATGACACTTCGCAATGAATATTATATCTTATCATGAAACATAGAAGTGAGAAACGATATCGCGTTCTAAGAAGCATTAGAACTCTATTGCTACGATACGTAGACATCTGCAAACGCTATTTCCTAGCATGGAAGGGTCGCATTTACACTCTTTTGAAGTGAGTACGAGGTATACATAACACTCCATAATGAATATTATATCTTTTCATGAAACATAGCAGTAGGATGCGATATCGCGTTTTAAGAAGCATTAGAAATCTATTGCTACGATACGTAGACATCTGCAAACGCTATTTCCTAGCATGGAAGTGTCGCATTTACATTCATTTGAAGTGAATACGTGGTATACATGACACTTCGCAATGAATATTATATCTTATCGTGAAACATAGGAGTGAAATGCGATATCGCGTTCTAAGAAGCATTAGAACTCTATTGCTACGATACGTAGACATCTGCAAAGGCTATTTCCTAGCATGGAAGGGTCGCATTTACATTCATTAGAAGTGAATACGAGATATACATGACACTTCGCAATGAATATTATAGCTTATCATGAAACATAGGAATGAGGTGCTATATCGCGTTTTAAGACGCATTAGAACTATATTGCTATTATACGTAGACATCTGCAAACTCTATTTCCTAGCAAGGAAATTTCGCACTTACATTCCGCTGAAGTGAATACGAGGTATACATAACATTACACAATGAATATTATACCTTATTACGAAACATAGAAATGAAATACGACATCTCGTTTCAAGAATCATTAGTACTCTATTGCTGTGATACGTAGACATCTCCAAACAATATTTCCTAGCAAGGAAGTGTCGCATTTACATTCTTGTGAAGTGAAATCGAGGTATACATGACACTTCGCAATGAATATTATATCTTATCATGGAACATAGAAGTGAGATGCGATATCGCGTTCTAAGAAGCATTAGAGCCCTATTGCTGCGATACGTAGACATCTGCAAACGCTACTTCCTAGCATGGAAGTGTCGCATTTACATTCTTTTGTAGTGAATACGAGGTATACATGACACTTCGCAATGAATATTATATCTTATCATGAAACATAGAAGTGAAATGCGATATCGCGTTCTAAGAAGCATTAGAACTCTATTGCTACGATACGTAGACATCTGCAAAGGCTATTTCCTAGCATGGAAGGGTCGCATTTACATTCATTAGAAGTGAATACGAGATATACATGACACTTCGCAATGAATATTATAGCTTATCATGAAACATAGGAATGAGGTGCTATATCGCGTTTTAAGACGCATTAGAACTATATTGCTATTATACGTAGACATCTGCAAACTCTATTTCCTAGCAAGGAAATTTCGCACTTACATTTCACTGAAGTGAATACGAGGTATACATAACATTACACAATGAATATTATACCTTACTACGAAACATAGAAGTGAAATACGACATCTCGTTTTAAGAAGCATTAGTACTCTATTGCTACGATACGTAGACATCTGCACAGGCTATTTCCTAGCATGGAAGGGTCGCATTTACATTCTTTTGAAGTGAGTACGAGGTATATATAACACTCCATAATGAATATTATATCTTATCATGAAACATAGCAGTGAGAAGCGATATCGCGTTTTAAGAAGCATTAGAACTCTATTGCTACGATACGTAGACATCTGCAAACGCTATTTCCTAGCATGGAAGTGTCGCATTTGCATTCATTTGAAGTGAATACGAGGTATACATGACACTTCGCAATGAATGTTATATCTTATCATGAAACATAGGAATGAGGTGCTATATCGCGTTTTGAGAAGCATTAGAACTCTATTGCTATTATACGTAGACATCTGCAAACTCTATTTCCTAGCAAGGAAATTTCGCACTTACATTCCACTGAAGTGAATACGAGGTATACATAACATTACACAATGAATATTATATCTTATTACGAAACATAGAAGTGAAATACGACATCTCGTTTTAAGAAGCATTAGTACTCTATTGCTGTGATACGTAGACATCTGCAAACAAGATTTCCTTGCAAGGAAGTGTCGCATTTACATTCTTTTGTAGTGAATACGAGGTATACATGACACTTCGCAATGAATATTATATCTTATCATGAAACATAGAAGTGAAATGCGATATCGCGTTCTAAGAAGCATTAGTACTCTATTGCTACGATACGTAGATATCTGCAAACGCTATTTCCTGGCATGGAAGTGTCGCATTTACATTCCTTTGAAGTGAATACGAGATATACATGACACTTCGCAATGAATATTATACCTTATCATGAAACATAGAAGAGAGATGCGATATCGCGTTTTAGGAAGCATTAGAACTCTATTGCTATTATACGTAGACATCTGCAAACTCTATTTCCTAGCAAGGAAATTTCGCACTTACATTCCACTGAAGTGAATACGAGGTATACATAACATTACACAATGAATATTATATCTTATTACGAAACATAGAAGTGAAATACGACATCTCGTTTTACGAAGCATTAGAACTCTATTGCTACGATACGTAGACATCTGCAAAGGCTATTTCCTAGCATGGAAGGGTCGCATTTACATTCTTTTGAAGTGAGTACGAGGTATACATAACACTCCATAATGAATATTATATCTTATCATGAAACATAGCAGTGAGAAGCGATATCGCGTTTTAAGAAGCATTAGAACTCTAATGCTACGATACGTAGACATCTGCAAACGCTATTTCCTAGCATGGAAGTGTCGCATTTACATTCATTTGAAGTGAATACGAGGTATACATGACACTTCGCAATGAATATTATACCTTATCATGAAACATAGAAGAGAGATGCGATATCGCGTTTTAGGAAGCATTAGAACTCTATTGCTGCGATACGTAGACATCTGCAAACGCTATTTCCTAGCATGGAAGTGTCGCATTTACATTCCTTTGAAGTGAATACGAGATATACATGACACTTCGCAATGAATATTATAGCTTATCATGAAACATAGGAATGAGGTGCTATATCGCGTTTTGAGAAGCATTAGAACTCTATTGCTACAATACGTAGACATCTGCAAACTCTATTTCCTAGCAAGGAAATTTCGCACTTACATTCCACTGAAGTGAATACGAGGTATACATAGCATTACACAATGAATATTATATCTTATTACGAAACATAGAAGTGAAATACGACATCTCGTTTTAAGAAGCATTAGTACTCTATTGCTGTGATACGTAGACATCTGCAAACAAGATTTCCTTGCAAGGAAGTGTCGCATTTTCATTCTTTTGTAGTGAATACGAGGTATACACGACACTTCGCAATGAATATTATATCTTATCATGAAACATAGAAGTGAAATGCGATATCGCGTTCTAAGAAGCATTAGTACTCTATTGCTACGATACGTAGACATCTGCAAAGGCTATTTCCTAGCATGGAAGGGTCGCATTTACATTCATTAGATGTGAATACGAGATATACATGACACTTCGCAATGAATATTATAGCTTATCATGAAACATAGGAATGAGGTGCTATATCGCGTTTTGAGAAGCATTAGAACTATATTGCTATTATACGTAGACATCTGCAAACTCTATTTCCTAGCAAGGAAATTTCGCACCTACATTCCACTGAAGTGAATACGAGGTATACATAACATTACACAATGAATATTATATCTTATTACGAAACATAGAAGTGAAATACGACATCTCGTTTTAAGAAGCATTAGTACTCTATTGCTGTGATACGTAGACATCTGCAAACAATATTTCCTAGCAAGGAAGTGTCGCATTTACATTCTTTTGAAGTGAATACGAGGTATACATGACACTTCGCAATGAATATTATATCTTATCATGAGACATATGAATGAGGTGCTATATCGCGTTTTGAGAAGCATTAGAACTCTATTGCTAATATGCGTAGACTTCTGCAAACTCTATTTCCTAGCATTACACTTACATTCCACTGGCATTCCACTGAAGTGAATACGAGGTATACATAACACTCCACAATGAATATTATATCTTATCACGAAACATAGAAATGAAATGCGGCATCTTGTTTTAAGACGCACTCGAACTCTATTGCTACGATACGTAGACATCTGCAAAGGCTATTTCCTAGCATGGAAGGGTCGCATTTACATTCATTAGAAGTGAATACGAGATATACATTACACTTCGCAATGAATATTATAGCTTATCATGAAACATAGGAATGAGGTGCTATATCGCGTTTTAAGACGCATTAGAACTATATTGCTATTATACGTAGACATCTGCAAACTCTATTTCCTAGCAAGGAAATTTCGCACTTACATTCCACTGAAGTGAATACGAGGTATACATAACATTACACAATGAATATTATACCTTACTACGAAACATAGAAGTGAAATACGACATCTCGTTTTAAGAAGCATTAGTACTCTATTGCTACGATACGTAGACATCTGCAAAGGCTATTTCCTAGCATGGAAGGGTCGCATTTACATTCTTTTGAAGTGAGTACGAGGTATACATAACACTCCATAATGAATATTATATCTTATCATGAAACATAGCAGTGAGAAGCGATATCGCGTTTTAAGAAGCATTAGAACTCTATTGCTACGATACGTAGACATCTGCAAACGCTATTTCCTAGCATGGAAGTGTCGCATTTACATTCATTTGAAGTGAATACGAGGTATACATGACACTTCGCAATGAATGTTATATCTTATCATGAAACATAGGAATGAGGTGCTATATCGCGTTTTGAGAAGCATTAGAACTCTATTGCTATTATACGTAGACATCTGCAAACTCTATTTCCTAGCAAGGAAATTTCGCACTTACATTCCACTGAAGTGAATACGAGGTATACATAACATTACACAATGAATATTATATCTTATGACGAAACATAGAAGTGAAAAACGACATCTCGTTTTACGAAGCATTAGAACTCTATTGCTACGATACGTAGACATCTGCAAAGGCTATTTCCTAGCATGGAAGGGTCGCATTTACATTCTTTGGAAGTGAGTACGAGGTATACATAACACTCCATAATGAATATTATATCTTATCATGAAACATAGCAGTGAGAAGCGATATCGCGTTTTAAGAAGCATTAGAACTCTATTGCTACGATACGTAGACATCAGCAAACGCTATTTCCTAGCATGGAAGTGTCGCATTTACATTCATTTGAAGTGAATACGAGGTATACATGACACTTCGCAATGAATATTATACCTTATCATGAAACATAGAAGAGAGATGCGATATCGCGTTTTAGGAAGCATTAGAACTCTATTGCTGCGATACGTAGACATCTGCAAACGCTATTTCCTAGCATGGAAGTGTCGCATTTACACTCTTTTGAAGTGAGTACGAGGTATACATAACACTCCATAATGAATATTATATCTTTTCATGAAACATAGCAGTAGGATGCGATATCGCGTTTTAAGAAGCAATAGAACTCTATTGCTACGATACGTAGGCATCTGCAAAGGCTATTTCCTAGCATGGAAGGGTCGCATTTACATTCATTAGATGTGAATACGAGATATACGTGACACTTCGCAATGAATATTATAGCTTATCATGAAACATAGGAATGAGGTGCTATATCGCGTTTTGAGAAGCATTAGAACTATATTGCTATTATACGTAGACATCTGCAAACTCTATTTCCTAGCAAGGAAATTTCGCACTTACATTCCACTGAAGTGAATACGAGGAATACATAACATTACACAATGAATATTATATCTTATTACGAAACATAGAAGTGAAATACGACATCTCGTTTTAAGAAGCATTAGTACTCTATTGCTGTGATACGTAGACATCTGCAAACAATATTTCCTAGCAAGGAAGTGTCGCATTTACATTCTTTTGAAGTGAATACGAGGTATACATGACACTTCGCAATGAATATTATATCTTATCATGAGACATAGGAATGAGGTGCTATATCGCGTTTTGAGAAGCGTTAGAACTCTATTGCTAATATGCGTAGACATCTGCAAACTCTATTTCCTAGCATTACACTTACATTCCACTGGCATTCCACTGAAGTGAATACGAGGTATACATAACACTCCACAATGAATATTATATCTTATCACGAAACATAGAAATGAAATGCGGCATCTTGTTTTAAGACGCCAGCGAACTCTATTGCTACGATACGTAGACATCTGCAAATGCTATTTCCTAGCATGGAAGTGTCGCATTTACATTCTTTTGAAGTGAATATGAGATATACATGACACTTCGCAATGAATATTATACCTTATCATGAAACATAGAAGAGAGATGCGATATCGCGTTTTAGGAAGCATTAGAACTCTATTGCTGCGATACGTAGACATCTGCAAACGCTATTTCCTAGCATGGAAGTGTCGCATTTACATTCCTTTGAAGTGAATACGAGATATACATGACACTTCGCAATGAATATTATAGCTTATCATGAAACATAGGAATGAGGTGCTATATCGCGTTTTGAGTAGCATTAGAACTCTATTGCTATTATACGTAGGCATCTGCAAACTCTATTTCCTAGCAAGGAAATTTCGCACTTACATTCCACTGAAGTGAATACGAGGTATACATAGCATTACACAATGAATATTATATCTTATTACGAAACATAGAAGTGAAATACGACATGTCGTTTTAAGAAGCATTAGTACTCTATTGCTGTGATACGTAGACATCTGCAAACAAGATTTCCTTGCAAGGAAGTGTCGCATTTACATTCTCTTGTAGTGAATACGAGGTATACATGACACTTCGCAATGAATATTATATCTTATCATGAAACATAGAAGTGAAATGCGATATCGCGTTCTAAGAAGCATTAGTACTCTATTGCTACGATACGTAGACATCTGCGAAGGCTATTTCCTAGCATGGAAGGGTCGCATTTACATTCTTTTGAAGTGAGTACGAGGTATACATGACACTCCATAATGAATATTATATCTTATCATGAAACATAGCAGTGAGATGCGATATCGCGTTTTAAGAAGCATTAGAACTCTATTGCTACGACACGTAGGCATCTGCAAACGCTATTTCCTAGCATGGAAGTGTCGCATTTACATTCTTTTGAAGTGAATACGAGATATACATGACACTTCGCAATGAATATTATATCTTATCATGAAACATACGAATGAGGTGCTATATCGCGTTTTGAGAAGCATTAGAACTCTATTGCTATTATACGTAGACATCTGCAAACTCTATTTCCTAGCAAGGAAATTTCGCACTTACATTCCTCTGAAGTGAATACGTGGTATACATAACAATACACAATGAATATTATACCTTATTACGAAACATAGAAATGAAATACGACATCTCGTTTGAAGAATCATTAGTACTCTATTGCTGTGATACGTAGACATATCCAAACAATATTTCCTAGCAAGGAAGTGTCGTATTTACATTCTTGTGAAGTGAAATCGAGGTATACATGACACTTCGCAATGAATATTATATCTTATCATGGAACATAGGAATGAGGTGCTATATCGCGTTTTGAGAAGCATTAGAACTCTATTGCTATTATACGTAGACATCTGCAAACTCCATTTCCTAGCAAGGAAATTTCGCACTTACATTCCACTGAAGTGAATACGAGGTATACATAGCATTACACAATGAATATTATATCTTACTACGAAACATAGAAGTGAAATACGACATCTCGTTTTAAGAAGCATTAGTACTCTATTGCTGTGATACGTAGACATCTGCAAACAAGATTTCCTTGCAAGGAAGTGTCGCATTTACATTCTTTTGTAGTGAATACGAGGTATACATGACACTTCGCAATGAATATTATATCTTATCACGAAACATAGAAATGAAATGCGGCATCTCGTTTTAAGACGCATTAGAACTCTATTGCTACGATGCGTAGACATCTGCAAACGATATTTCCTAGCATGGAAGTGTCATATTTACATTCTTTTGAAGTGAATACGAGGTATACATGACACTTCGCAATGAATATTATATCTTATCATGAAAGATAGAAGTGAGAAACGATATCGCGTTCTAAGAAGCATTAGAACTCTATTGCTACGATACGTAGACATCTGCAAACGCTATTTCCAAGCATGGAAGGGTCGCATTTACACTCTTTTGAAGTGAGTACGAGGTATACATAACACTCCATAATGAATATTATATCTTTTCATGAAACATAGCAGTAGGATGCGATATCGCGTTTTAAGAAGCATTAGAACTCTATTGCTACGATACGTAGACATCTGCAAAGGCTATTTCCTAGCATGGAAGGGTCGCATTTACATTCATCAGATGTGAATACGAGATATACGTGACACTTCGCAATGAATATTATAGCTTATCATGAAACATAGGAATGAGGTGCTATATCGCGTTTTGAGAAGCATTAGAACTATATTGCTATTATACGTAGACATCTGCAAACTCTATTTCCTAGCAAGGAAATTTCGCACTTACATTCCACTGAAGTGAATACGAGGTATACATAACATTACACAATGAATATTATATCTTATTACGAAACATAGAAGTGAAATACGACATCTCGTTTTAAGAAGCATTTGTACTCTATTGCTGTGATACGTAGACATCTGCAAACAATATTTCCTAGCAAGGAAGTGTCGCATTTACATTCTTTTGAAGCGAATACGAGGTATACATGACACTTCGCAATGAATATTATATCTTATCATGAGACATAGGAATGAGGTGCTATATCGCATTTTGAGAAGCATTAGAACTCTATTGCTAATATGCGTAGACATCTGCAAACTCTATTTCCTAGCATTACACTTACATTCCACTGGCATTCCACTGAAGTGAATACGAGGTATACATAACACTCCACAATGAATATTATATCTTATCACGAAACATAGAAATGAAATGCGGCATCTTGTTTTAAGACGCACTCGAACTCTATTGCTACGATACGTAGACATCTGCAAATGCTATTTCCTAGCATGGAAGTGTCGCATTTACATTCTTTTGAAGTGAATATGAGATATACATGACACTTCGCAATGAATATTATACCTTATCATGAAACATAGAAGAGAGATGCGATATCGCGTTTTAGGAAGCATTAGAACTCTATTGCTGCGATACGTAGACATCTGCAAACGCTATTTCCTAGCATGGAAGTGTCGCATTTACATTCCTTTGAAGTGAATACGAGATATACATGACACTTCGCAATGAATATTATAGCTTATCATGAAACATAGGAATGAGGTGCTATATCGCGTTTTGAGTAGCATTAGAACTCTATTGCTATTATACGTAGGCATCTGCAAACTCTATTTCCTAGCAAGGAAATTTCGCACTTACATTCCACTGAAGTGAATACGAGGTATACATAGCATTACACAATGAATATTATATCTTATTACGAAACATAGAAGTGAAATACGACATCTCGTTTTAAGAAGCATTAGTACTCTATTGCTGTGATACGTAGACATCTGCAAACAAGATTTCCTTGCAAGGAAGTGTCGCGTTTACATTCTCTTGTAGTGAATACGAGGTATACATGACACTTCGCAATGAATATTATATCTTATCATGAAACATAGAAGTGAAATGCGATATCGCGTTCTAAGAAGCATTAGTACTCTATTGCTACGATACGTAGACATCTGCAAAGGCTATTTCCTAGCATGGAAGGGTCGCATTTACATTCTTTTGAAGTGAGTACGAGGTATACATGACACTCCATAATGAATATTATATCTTATCATGAAACATAGCAGTGAGATGCGATATCGCGTTTTAAGAAGCATTAGAACTCTATTGCTACGACACGTAGGCATCTGCAAACGCTATTTCCTAGCATGGAAGTGTCGCATTTACATTCTTTTGAAGTGAATACGAGATATACATGACACTTCGCAATGAATATTATATCTTATCATGAAACATACGAATGAGGTGCTATATCGCGTCTTGAGAAGCATTAGAACTCTATTGCTATTATACGTAGACATCTGCAAACTCTATTTCCTAGCAAGGAAATTTCGCACTTACAATCCACTGAAGTGAATACGAGGTATACATAACAATACACAATGAATATTATACCTTATTACGAAACATAGAAGTGAAATACGACATCTCGTTTTACGAAGAATTAGAACTCTATTGCTACGATACGTAGACATCTGCAAGGGCTATTTCCTAGCATGGAAGGGTCGCATTTACATTCTTTTGAAGTGAGTACGAGGTATACATAACACTCCATAATGAATATTATATCTTATCATGAAACATAGCAGTGAGAAGCGATATCGCGTTTAAAGAAGCATTAGAACTCTATTGCTACGATACGTAGACATCTGCAAACGCTATTTCCTAGCATGGAAGTGTCGCATTTACATTCATTTGAAGTGAATACGAGGTATACATGACACTTCGCAATGAATATTATAGCTTATCATGAAACATAGGAATGAGGTGCTATATCGCGTTTTGAGAAGCATTAGAACTATATTGCTATTATACGTAACATCTGCAAACTCTATTTCCTAGCAAGGAAATTTCGCACTTACATTCCACTGAAGTGAATACGAGGTATACATAACATTACACAATGAATATTATATCTTATTACGAAACATAGATGTGAAATACGACATCTCGTTTTAAGAAGCATTAGTACTCTATTGCTGTGATACGTAGACATCTGCAAACAATATTTCCTAGCAAGGAAGTGTCGCATTTACATTCTTTTGAAGTGAATACGAGGTATACATGACACTTCGCAATGAATATTATACCTTATCATGAAACATAGAAGAGAGATGCGATATCGCGTTTTAGGAAGCATTAGAACTCTATTGCTGCGATACGTAGACATCTGCAAACGCTATTTCCTAGCATGGAAGTGTCGCATTTACATTCCTTTGAAGTGAATACGAGATATACATGACACTTCGCAATGAATATTATATCTTATCATGAGACATAGGAATGAGGTGCTATATCGCGTTTTGAGAAGCATTAGAACTCTATTGCTAATATGCGTAGACATCTGCAAACTCTATTTCCTAGCATGGAAGGGTCGCACTTACACTCTTTTGAAGTGAGTACGATGTATACATAACACTCCATAATGAATATTATATCTTTTCATTAAACATAGCAGTGAGATGCGATATCGCGTTTTAAGAAGCATTAGAAATCTATTGCTACGATACGTAGACATCTGCAAACGCTATTTCCTAGCATGGAAGTGTCGCATTTACATTCTTTTGAAGTGAATACGAGATATACATGACACTTCTTAATGAATATTATATCTTATCATGAAACATAGGAATGAGGTGCTATATCGCGTTTTAGGAAGCATTAGAACTCTATTGCTAATATGCGTTGATATCTGCAAACTCTATTTCCTAGCATTACACTTACATTCCACTTACATTCCACTGAAGTGAATACGAGGTATACATAACACTCCACAATGAATATTATACCTTATCATGAAACATAGAAGAGAGATGCGATATCGCGTTTTACGAAGCATTAGAACTCTATTGCTGCGATACGTAGACATCTGCAAACGCTATTTCCTAGCATGGAAGTGTCGCATTTACATTCCTTTGAAGTGAATACGAGATATACATGACACTTCGCAATGAATATTATAGCTTATCATGAAACATAGGAATGAGGTACTATATCGCGTTTTGAGTAGCATTAGAACTCTATTGCTATTATACGTAGGCATCTGCAAACTCTATTTCCTAGCAAGGAAATTTCGCACTTACATTCCACTGAAGTGAATACGAGGTATACATAGCATTACACAATGAATATTATATCTTATTACGAAACATAGAAGTGAAATACGACATCTCGTTTTAAGAAGCATTAGTACTCTATTGCTGTGATACGTAGACATCTGCAAACAAGATTTCCTTGCAAGGAAGTGTCGCATTTACATTCTCTTGTAGTGAATACGAGGTATACATGACACTTCGCAATGAATATTATATCTTATCATGAAACATAGAAGTGAAATGCGATATCGCGTTCTAAGAAGCATTAGTACTCTATTGCTACGATACGTAGACATCTGCAAAGGCTATTTCCTAGCATGGAAGGGTCGCATTTACATTCTTTTGAAGTGAGTACGAGGTATACATGACACTCCATAATGAATATTATATCTTATCATGAAACATAGCAGTGAGATGCGATATCGCGTTTTAAGAAGCATTAGAACTCTATTGCTACGACACGTAGGCATCTGCAAACGCTATTTCCTAGCATTGAAGTGTCGCATTTACATTCTTTTGAAGTGAATACGAGATATACATGACACTTCGCAATGAATATTATATCTTATCATGAAACATACGAATGAGGTGCTATATCGCGTTTTGAGAAGCATTAGAACTCTATTGCTATTATACGTAGACATCTGCAAACTCTATTTCCTAGCAAGGAAATTTCGCACTTACATTCCACTGAAGTGAATACGAGGTATACATAACAATACACAATGAATATTATACCTTATTACGAAACATAGAAGTGAAATACGACATCTCGTTTTACGAAGAATTAGAACTCTATTGCTACGATACGTAGACATCTGCAGAGGCTATTTCCTAGCATGGAAGGGTCGCATTTACATTCTTTTGAAGTGAGTACGAGGTATACATAACACTCCATAATGAATATTATATCTTATCATGAAACATAGCAGTGAGAAGCGATATCGCGTTTGAAGAAGCATTAGAACTCTATTGCTACGATACGTAGACATCTGCAAACGCTATTTCCTAGCATGGAAGTGTCGCATTTACATTCATTTGAAGTGAATACGAGGTATACATGACACTTCGCAATGATTATTATACCCTATCATGAAACATAGAAGAGAGATGCGATATCGCGTTTTAGGAAGCATTAGAACTCTATTGCTGCGATACGTAGACATCTGCAAACGCTATTTCCTAGCATGGAAGTGTCGCATTTACATTCCTTTGAAGTGAATACGAGATATACATGACACTTCGCAATGAATATTATAGCTTATCATGAAACATAGGAATGAGGTGCTATATCGCGTTTTGAGAAGCATTAGAACTCTATTGCTATTATACGTAGACATCTGCAAACTCTATTTCATAGCAAGGAAATTTGGCACTTACATTCCACTGAAGTGAATACGAGGTATACATAGCATTACACAATGAATATTATATCTTATTACGAAACATAGAAGTGAAATACGACATCTCGTTTTACGAAGCATTAGAATTCTATTGCTACGATACGTAGACATCTGCAAAGGCTATTTCCTAGCATGGAAGGGTCGCATTTACATTCTTTTGTTGTGAGTACGACGTATACATAACACTCCATAATGAATATTATATCTTATCATGAAACATAGCAGTGAGAAGCGATATCGCGTTTTAAGAAGCATTAGAACTCTATTGCTACGATACGTAGACATCTGCAAACGCTATTTCCTAGCATGGAAGTGACGCATTTACATTCCTTTGAAGTGAATACGAGATATACATGACACTTCGCAATGAATATTATAGCTTATCATGAAACATAGGAATGAGGTGCTATATCGCGTTTTGAGTAGCATTAGAACTCTATTGCTATTATACGTAGGCATCTGCAAACTCTATTTCCTAGCAAGGAAATTTCGCACTTACATTCCACTGAAGTGAATACGAGGTATACATAGCATTACACAATGAATATTATACCTTATTACGAAACATAGAAGTGAAATACGACATCTCGTTTTAAGAAGCATTAGTACTCTATTGCTGTGATACGTAGACATCTGCAAACAAGATTTCCTTGCAAGGAAGTGTCGCATTTACATTCTTTTGTAGTGAATACGAGGTATACATGACACTTCGCAATGAATATTATATCTTATCATGAAACATAGAAGTGAAATGCGATATCGCGTTCTAAGAAGCATTAGTACTCTATTGCTACGATACGTAGACATCTGCAAAGGCTATTTCCTAGCATGGAAGGGTCGCATTTACATTCATTAGATGTGAATACGAGATATACATGAAACTTGGCAATGAATATTATAGCTTATCATGAAACATAGGAATGAGGTGCTATATCGCGTTTTGAGAAGCATTAGAACTATATTGCTATTATACGTAACATCTGCAAACTCTATTTCCTAGCAAGGAAATTTCGCACTTACATTCCACTGAAGTGAATACGAGGTATACATAACATTACACAATGAATATTATATCTTATTACGAAACATAGATGTGAAATACGACATCTCGTTTTAAGAAGCATTAGTACTCTATTGCTGTGATACGTAGACATCTGCAAACAATATTTCCTAGCAAGGAAGTGTCGCATTTACATTCTTTTGAAGTGAATACGAGGTATACATGACACTTCGCAATGAATATTATACCTTATCATGAAACATAGAAGAGAGATGCGATATCGCGTTTTAGGAAGCATTAGAACTCTATTGCTGCGATACGTAGACATCTGCAAACGCTATTTCCTAGCATGGAAGTGTCGCATTTACATTCCTTTGAAGTGAATACGAGATATACATGACACTTCGCAATGAATATTATATCTTATCATGAGACATAGGAATGAGGTGCTATATCGCGTTTTGAGAAGCATTAGAACTCTATTGCTAATATGCGTAGACATCTGCAAACTCTATTTCCTAGCATGGAAGGGTCGCATTTACACTCTTTTGAAGTGAGTACGATGTATACATAACACTCCATAATGAATATTATATCCTTTCATGAAACATAGCAGTAGGATGCGATATCGCGTTTAAAGAAGCATTAGAAATCTATTGCTACGATACGTAGACATCTGCAAACGCTATTTCCTAGCATGGAAGTGTCGCATTTACATTCATTTGAAGTGAATACGAGGTATACATGACACTTCGCAATGAATATTATACCTTATCATGGAACATAGAAGTGAGATGCGATATCGCGTTCCAAGAAGCATTGGATCTCTATTGCTGCGATACGTAGACATCTGCAAACGCTATTTCCTAGCATGGAAGTGTCGCATTTACATTCTTTTGAAGCGAATACGGGTATACATGACACTTCGCAATGAATATTATATCTTATCATGAAACATAGAAGTGAGATGCGATATCGCGTTCTAAGAAGCATTAGAACTCTATTGCTACGATACGTAGACATCTGCAAAGGCTATTTCCTGGCATGGAAGGGTCGCATTTACATTCTTTTGAAGTGAGTACGAGGTATACATGACACTCCATAATGAATATTATATCTTATCATGAAACATAGCAGTGAGATGCGATATCGCGTTTTAAGAAGCATTAGGACTCTATTGCTACGACACGTAGACATCTGCAAACGCTATTTCCTAGCATGGATGTGTCGCATTTACATTCTTTTGAAGTGAATACGAGATATACATGACACTTCGCAATGAATATTATATCTTATCATGAAACATAGGAATGAGGTGCTATATCGCGTTTTGAGAAGCATTAGAACTCTATTGCTACGATACGTAGACATCTGCAAACTCTATTTCCTAGCAAGGAAATTTCGCTCTTACATTCCTCTGAAGTGAATACGAGGTATACATAACAATACACAATGAATATTATACCTTATTACGAAACATAGAAATGAAATACGACATCTCGTTTGAAGAATCATTAGTACTCTATTGCTGTGATACGTAGACATATCCAAACAATATTTCCTAGCAAGGAAGTGTCGCATTTACATTCTTGTGAAGTGAAATCGAGGTATACATGACACTTCGCAATGAATATTATATCTTATCATGGAACATAGAAGTGAGATGCGATATCGCGTTCTAAGAAGCATTAGAACCCTATTACTGCGATACGTAGACATCTGCAAACGCTACTTCCTAGCATGGAAGTGTCGCATTTACATTCTTTTGTAGTGAATACGAGGTATACATGACACTTCGAAATGAATATTATATCTTATCATGAAACATAGGAATGAGGTGCTATATCGCGTTTTGAGAAGCATTAGAACTCTATTGCTATTATACGTAGACATCTGCAAACTCTATTTCCTAGCAAGGAAATTTCGCACTTACATTCCACTGAAGTGAATACGAGGTATACATAGCATTACACAATGAATATTATATCTTACTACGAAACATAGAAGTGAAATACGACATCTCGTTTTAAGAAGCATTAGTACTCTATTGCTGTGATACGTAGACATCTGCAAACAAGATTTCCTTGCAAGGAAGTGTCGCATTTACATTCTTTTGTAGAGAATACGAGGTATACATGACACTTCGCAATGAATATTATATCTTATCATGAAACATAGGAGTGAAATGCGATATCGCGTTCTAAGAAGCATTAGTACTCTATTGCTACGATACGTAGACATCTGCAAACGCTATTTCCTGGCATGGAAGTGTCGCATTTACATTCCTTTGAAGTGAATACGAGATATACATGACACTTCGCAATGAATATTATATCTTATCATGAAACATAGGAATGAGGTGCTATATCGCGTTTTAGGAAGCATTAGATCTCTATTGCTAATATGCGTTGATATCTGCAAACTCTATTTCCTAGCATTACACTTACATTCCACTTACATTCCACTGAAGTGAATACGAGGTATACATAACATTACACAATGAATATTATATCTTATTACGGAACATAGAAGTGAAATACGACATCTCGTTTTAAGAAGCATTAGTACTCTATTGCTGTGATACGTAGACATCTGCAAACAATATTTCCTAGCAAGGAAGTGTCGCATTTACATTCTTTTGAAGTGAATACGAGGTATACATGACACTTCGCAATGAATATTATACCTTATCATGAAACATAGAAGAGAGATGCGATATCGCGTTTTAGGAAGCATTAGAACTCTATTGCTGCGATACGTAGCATCTGCAAACGCTATTTCCTAGCATGGAAGTGTCGCATTTACATTCCTTTGAAGTGAATACGAGATATACATGACACTTCGCAATGAATATTATATCTTATCATGAGACATAGGAATGAGGTGCTATATCGCGTTTTGAGAAGCATTAGAACTCTATTGCTAATATGCGTAGACATCTGCAAACTCTATTTCCTAGCATTACACTTACATTCCACTGGCATTCCACTGAAGTGAATACGAGGTATACATAACACTCCACAATGAATATTATATCTTATCACGAAACATAGAAATGAAATGCGGCATCTCGTTTTAAGACGCACACGAACTCTATTGCTACGATACGTAGACATCTGCAAATGCTATTTCCTAGCATGGAAGTGTCATATTTACATTCTTTTGAAGTGAATACGAGGTATACATGACACTTCGCAATGAATATTATATCTTATCATGAAACATAGATGTGAGATGCGATATCGCGTTCCAAGAAGCATTGGATCTCTATTGCTGCGATACGTAGACATCTGCAAACGCTATTTCCTAGCATGGAAGTGTCGCATTTACATTCTTTTGAAGCGAATACGGGTATACATGACACTTCGCAATGAATATTATATCTTATCATGAAACATAGAAGTGAGATGCGATATCGCGTTCTAAGAAGCATTAGAACTCTATTGCTACGATACGTAGACATCTGCAAAGGCTATTTCCTGGCATGGAAGGGTCGCATTTACATTCTTTTGAAGTGAGTACGAGGTATACATGACACTCCATAATGAATATTATATCTTACCATGAAACATAGGAATGAGGTGCTATATCGCGTTTTGAGAAGCATTAGAACTCTATAGCTACGATACGTAGACATCTGCAAAGGCTATTTCCTAGCATGTAAGTGTCGCATTTACATTCTTTTGAAGTGAATACGAGGTATACATGACACTTCGCAATGAATATTATATCTTATCATGAAACATAGGAATGAGGTGCTATATCGCGTTTTGAGAAGCATTAGAACTCTAGAGCTACGATACCTAGACATCTGCAAAGGCTATTTCCTAGCATGGAAGTGTCGCATTTACATTCATTTGAAGTGAATACGAGGTATACATGACACTTCGCGATGAATATTATACCTTATCGTGAAACATAGAAGAGAGGTGCGATATCGCGTTTTAGGAAGCATTAGAACTCTATTGCTAATATGCGTTGACATCTGCAAACTCTATTTCCTAGCATGGAAGGGTCGCATTTACATTCTTTTGAAGTGAGTACGAGGTATACATATCACTCCATAATGAATATTATATCTTATCATGAAACACAGCAGTGAGGTGCAATATCTCGTTTTAAGAAGCATTAGAACTCTATTGCTACGGTACGTAGACATCTGCAAACGCTATTTCCTAGCATGGAAGTGTCATATTTACATTCTTCTGAAGTGAATACGAGGTATACATGACACTTCGCAATGAATATTATATCTTATCATGAATCATAGAAGTGAGATGCGATATCGCCTTCTAAGAAGCACTAGAACTCTATTGCTACGATACGTAGACATCTGCAAACGCTATTTCCTAGCATGGAAGTGTCGCATTTACATTCTTTTGATGTGAAACGAGATATACATGACACTTCGCAAAATATTATATCTTGTCATGAAACATAGGAAGGAGGTGCTATATCGCGTTTTGAGAAGCATTAGAACTCTATTGCTACGATACGTAGACATGTGCAAAGGCTATTCCCTAGCATGGAAGGGTCGCATTTACATTCTTTTGAAGTGAGTACGATGTATACATATCACTCCGTAATGAATATTATATCTTATCATGAAGCATAGCAGTGAGATGCGATATCGCGTTTTAAGACGCATTAGAACTCTATTGCTACGATACGTAGACATCTGCAAAGGCTATTCCCTAGCATGGAAGTGTCGCATTTACATTCTTTTGATGTGAATACGAGATATACATGACACATCGCAATGAATATTATATCTTATCATGAAACATAGGAATGAGGTGCTATATCGCGTTTTGAGAATCATTAGAACTCTATTGCTACGATACGTAGACATCTGCAAACGCTATTTCCTAGCATGGAAGTGTCGCATTTACATTCTTTTGAAGTGAATACGAGGTATACATGACACTTCGCAATGAATATTATATCTTATCATGAAACATAAAAGTGAGATGCGATATCGCGTTTTAAGGAGCATTAGAACTCTATTGCTACGATACGTAGACATCTGCAAACGCTATTTCCTAGCATGGAAGTGTCTTATTTACGTTCTTTTGAAGTGAATACGAGGTATACATGACACTTCGCAATGAATATTATACCTTATCATGAAACATAGAAGGGAGATGCGATATCGCGTTTTAGGAAGCATTGGAACTCTATTGCTGCGATACGTAGACATCTGCAAACGCTATTTCCTAGCATGGAAGTGTCGCATTTACATTCTTTTGATGTGAATACGAGATATACATGACACTTCGCAATGAATATTATATCTTATCATGAAACATAAGAATAAGGTGCTATATCGCGTTTTGAGAAGCATTAGAACTCTATTGCTAATATGCGTAGACATCTGCAAACTCTATTTCCTAGCATTACACTTACATTCCACTTACATTCCACTGAAGTGAATACGAGGTATACATAACACTCCACAATGAATATTATATCTTATCACGAAACATAGAAATGAAATGAGGCATCTCGTTTTAAGACGCATTAGAACTCTATTGCTACGATACGTAGACATCTGCAAACGATATTTCCTAGCATGGAAGTGTCATATTTACATTCTTTTGAAGTGAATACGAGGTATACATGACACTTCGCAATGAATATTATACCTTATCATGGAACATAGATGTGAGATGCGATATCGCGTTCTAAGAAGCATTAGAACCCTATTACTGCGATACGTAGACATCTGCAAACGCTACTTCCTAGCATGGAAGTATCGCATTTACATTCTTTTGTAGTGAATACGAGGTATACATGACACTTCGCAATGAATATTATATCTTATCATGAAACATAGAAGTGAAATGCGATATCGCGTTCTAAGAAGCATTAGAACTCTATTGCTACGATACGTAGACATCTGCAAAGGCTATTTCCTAGCATGGAAGGGTCGCATTTACATTCATTAGAAGTGAATACGAGATATACATGACACTTCGCAATGAATATTATAGCCTATCATGAAACATAGGAATGAGGTGCTATATCGCGTTTTAAGACGCATTAGATCTATATTGCTATTATACGTAGACATCTGCAAACTCTATTTCCCAGCAAGGAAATTTCGCACTTACATTCCACTGAAGTGAATACGAGGTATACATAACATTACACAATGAATATTATACCTTACTACGAAACATAGAAGTGAAATACGACATCCCGTTTTAAGAAGCATTAGTACTCTATTGCTACGATACGTAGACATCTGCAAAGGCTATTTCCTAGCATGGAAGGGTCGCATTTACATTCTTTTGAAGTGAGTACGAGGTATACATAACACTCCATAATGAATATTATATCTTATCATGAAACATAACAGTGAGAAGCGATATCGCGTTTTAAGAAGCATTAGAACTCTATTGCTACGATACGTAGACATCTGCAAACGCTATTTCCTAGCATGGAAGTGTCGCATTTACATTCATTTGAAGTGAATACGAGGTATACATGACACTTCGCAATGAATATTACATCTTATCATGAAACATAGGAATGAGGTGCTATATCGCGTTTTGAGAAGCATTAGAACTCTATTGCTATTATACGTAGACATCTGCAAACTCTATTTCCTAGCAAAGAAATTTCGCACTTACATTCCACTGAAGTGAATACGAGGTATACATAACATTACACAATGAATATTATATCTTATTACGAAACATAGAAGTGAAATACGACATCTCGTTCTACGAAGCATTAGAACTCTATTGCTACGATACGTAGACATCTGCAAACTCTATTTCCTAGCAAGGAAATTTCGCACTTACATTCCTCTGAAGTGAATACGAGATATACATAACATTACACAATGAATATTATATCTTATTACGAAACACAGAAATGAAATACGACATCTCGTTTTAAGAATCATTAGTACTCTATTGCTGTGATACGTAGACATCTCCAAACAATATTTCCTAGCAAGGAAGTGTCGCATTTACATTCTTGTGAAGTGAAATCGAGGTATACATGACACTTCGCAATGAATATTATATGTTATCATGAGACATAGGAATGAGGTGCTATATCGCGTTTTGTGAAGCATTAGAACTCTATTGCTAATATGCGTAGACATCTGCAAACTCTATTTCCTAGCATTACACTTACATTCCACTGGCATTCCACTGAAGTGAATATGAGGTATACATAACACTCCACAATGAATATTATATTTTATCACGAAACATAGAAATGAAATGCGGCATCTTGTTTTAAGACGCACCCGAACTCTATTGCTACGATACGTAGACATCTGCAAATGCTATTTCCTAGCATGGAAGTGTCATATTTACATTCTTTTGAAGTGAATACGAGGTATACATGACACTTCGCAATGAATATTATATCTTATCATGAAACATAGATGTGAGATGCGATATCGCGTTCTAAGAAGCATCAGAACTCTATTGCTACGATACGTAGACATCTGCAAACGCTATTTCCTAGCATGGAAGTGTCTTATTTACATTCTTTTGAAGTGAATACGAGGTATACATGACACTTCGCAATGAATATTATATCTTATCATGAAACATAAGAATGAGGTGCTATATCGCGTTTTGAGAAGCATTAGAACTCTATTGCTACGATACGTAGACTTCTGCAAACGCTATTTCCTAGCATGGAAGTGTCGCATTTACATTCTTTTGAAGTGAATACGAGGTATACATGACACATCGCAATGAATATTATACCTTATCATGAAACATAGAAGGGAGATGCGATATCGCGTTTTAGGAAGCATTGAAACTCTATAGCTGCGATACGTGGACATCTGCAACCGCTACTTCCTAGCATGAAAGTGTCGCATTTACATTCATTTGAAGTGAATACGAGGTATACATGACACTCCACAATGAATATTATATCTTATCACGGAACATAGAAATGAAATGAGGCATCTCTTTATAAGAAGCGTTAGAACTCTATTGCTACGATACGTAGACATCTGCAAACGCTATTTCCTAGCATGGAAGTGTCGCAGTTACATTCTTTTGATGTGAATACGAGATATACATGACACTTCGCAATGAATATTATATCTTATCATGAAACATAAGAATGAGGTGCTATATCGCGTTTTGAGAAGCATTAGAACTCTATTGCTACGATACGTAGACTTCTGCAAACGCTATTTCCTAGCATGGAAGTGTCGCATTTACATTCTTTTGAAGTGAATACGAGGTATACATGACACATCGCAATGAATATTATATCTTCTCATGAAACATAGGAATGAGGTGCTATATCGCGTTTTGAGAAGCATTAGAACTCTATTGCTACGATACGTAGACATCTGCAAGCGCTATTTCCTAGCATGGAAGTGTCGCATTTACATTCGTTTGAAGTAAATACGAGGTATACATGACACTTCGCAATGAATATTATACCTTATCATGAAACATAGAAGAGAGATGCGATATCGCGTTTTAGGAAGCATTAGAACTCTATTGCTGCGATACGTAGACATCTGCAAACGCTATTTCCTAGCATGGAAGTGTCGCATTTACATTCCTTTGAAGTGAATACGAGATATACATGACACTTCGCAATGAATATTATAGCTTATCATTAAACATTGGAATGAGGTGCTATATCGCGTTTTGAGAAGCATTAGAACTCTATTGCTAATATGCGTAGACATCTGCAAACTCTATTTCCTAGCATTACACTTACATTCCACTGGCATTCCACTGAAGTGAATACGAGGTATACATAACACTCCACAATGAATATTATATTTTATCACGAAACATAGAAATGAAATGCGGCATCTTGATTTAAGACGCACTCGAACTCTATTGCTACGATACGTAGACATCTGCAAATGCTATTTCCTAGCATGGAAGTGTCATATTTACATTCTTTTGAAGTGAATACGAGGTATACATGACACTTCGCAATGAATATTATATCTTGTCTTGAAACATAGATGTGAGATGCGATATCGCGTTCTAAGAAGCATCAGAACTCTATTGCTGCGATACGTAGACATCTGCAAACGCTATTTCCTAGCATGGAAGGGTCGCATTTACACTCTTTTGAAGTGAGTACGTGGTATACATAACACTCCATAATGAATATTATATCTTTTCATGAAACATAGCAGTAGGATGCGATATCGCGTTTTAAGAAGCATTAGAACTCTATTGCTACGATACGTAGACATCTGCAAACTCTATTTCCTAGCAAGGAAATTTCGCACTTACATTCCTCTGAAGTGAATACGAGATATACATAACATTACACAATGAATATTATATCTTATTACGAAACACAGAAATGAAATACGACATCTCGTTTTAAGAATCATTAGTACTCTATTGCTGTGATACGTAGACATCTCCAAACAATATTTCCTAGCAAGGAAGTGTCGCATTTACATTCTTGTGAAGTGAAATCGAGGTATACATGACACTTCGCAATGAATATTATATGTTATCATGAGACATAGGAATGAGGTGCTATATCGCGTTTTGTGAAGCATTAGAACTCTATTGCTAATATGCGTAGACATCTGCAAACTCTATTTCCTAGCATTACACTTACATTCCACTGGCATTCCACTGAAGTGAATACGAGGTATACATAACACTCCACAATGAATATCATATTTTATCACGAAACATAGAAATGAAATGCGGCATCTTGTTTTAAGACGCACCCGGACTCTATTGCTACGATACGTAGACATCTGCAAATGCTATTTCCTAGCATGGAAGTGTCATATTTACATTCTTTTGAAGTGAATACGAGGTATACATGACACTTCGCAATGAATATTATATCTTATCATGAAACATAGATGTGAGATGCGATTTCGCGTTCTAAGAAGCATCAGAACTCTATTGCTACGATACGTAGACATCTACAAACGCTATTTCCTAGCATGGAAGTGTCTTATTTACATTCTTTTGAAGTGAATACGAGGTATACATGACACTTCGCAATGAATATTATATCTTATCATGAAACATAAAAGGGAGATGCGATATCGCGTTCAAAGAAGCATTAGAACTCTATTGCTACGATACGTAGACATCTGCAAACTCTATTTCTTAGCATGGAAGGGTCGCATTTACACTCTTTTGAAGTGAGTACGATGTATACATAACACTCCATAATGAATATTATATCTTTTCATGAAACATAGCAGTGAGATGCGATATCGCGTTCTAAGAAGCATCAGAACTCTATTGCTACGATACGTAGACACCTGCAAACGCTATTTCCTAGCATGGAAGTGTCTTATTTACATTCTTTTGAAGTGAATACGAGGTATACATGACACTTCGCAATGAATATTATATCTTATCATGAAACATAAAAGGGAGATGCAATATCGCGTTCTAAGAAGCATTAGAACTCTATTGCTACGATACGTAGACATCTGCAAACGCTATTTCCTAGCATGGAAGGGTCGCATTTACACTCTTTTGAAGTGAGTACGAGGTATACATAACACTCCATAATGAATATTATATCATTTCATGAAACATAGCAGTAGGATGCGATATCGCGTTTTAAGAAGCATTAGAACTCTATTGCTACGATACGTAGACATCTGCAAACTCTATTTCCTAGCAAGGAAATTTCGCACTTACATTCCTCTGAAGTGAATACGAGGTATACATAACATTACACAATGAATATTATATCTTATTACGAAACACAGAAATGAAATACGACATCTCGTTTCAAGAATCATTAGTACTCTATTGCTGTGATACGTAGACATCTCCAAACAATATTTCCTAGCAAGGAAGTGTCGCATTTACATTCTTGCGAAGTGAAATCGAAGTATACATGACACTTCGCAATGAATGTTATATCTTATGAGACATAGGAATGAGGTGCTATATCGCGTTTTGAGAAGCATTAGCACTCTATTGCTAATATGCGTAGACATCTGCAAACTCTATTTCCTAGCATTACACTTACATTCCACTGGCATTCCACTGAAGTGAATACGAGGTATACATAACACTCCACAATGAATATTATATTTTATCACGAAACATAGAAATGAAATGCGGCATCTTGTTTTAAGACGCACTCGAACTCTATTGCTACGATACGTAGACATCTGCAAATGCTGTTTCCTAGCATGGAAGTGTCATATTTACATTCTTTTGAAGTGAATACGAGGTATACATAACACTCCATAATGAATATTATATCATTTCATGAAACATAGCAGTAGGATGCGATATCGCGTTTTGAGAAGCATTAGAACTCTATTGCTACGATACGTAGACGTCTGCAAACGCTATTTCCTAGCATGGAAGTGTCGCATTTACATTCGTTTGAAGTGAATACGAGATATACTTGACACTTCGCAATGAATATTATATCTTATCATGAAACATAGATGTGAGATGCGATATCGCGTTCTAAGAAGCATCAGAACTCCATTGCTACGATACGTAGACATCTGCAAACGCTATTTCCTAGCATGGAAGTGTCTTATTTACATTCTTTTGAAGTGAATACGAGGTATACATGACACTTCGCAATGAATATTATATCTTATCATGAAACATAAAAGGGAGATGCGATATCGCGTTCTAAGAAGCATTAGAACTCTATTGCTACGATACGTAGACATCTGCAAACTCTATTTCTTAGCATGGAAGGGTCGCATCTACACTCTTTTGAAGTGAATACGAGGTATACATAACACTCCACAATGAATATTATATTTTATCACGAAACATAGAAATGAAATGCGGCATCTTGTTTCAAGACGCACTCGAACTCTATTGCTACGATACGTAGACATCTGCAAACGCTATTTCCTAGCATGGAAGTGTCGCATTTACATTCTTTTGAAGTGAATACGAGATATACATGACACTTCTTAATGAATAACTTATTTTATCATGAAACATAGGAATGAGGTGCTATATCGCGTTTTAGGAAGCATTATAACTCTATTGCTAATATGCGTTGATATCTGCAAACTCAATTTCCTAGCATTACACTTACATTCCACTTACATTCCACTGAAGTGAATACGAGGTATACATAACACTCCACAATGAATATTATATCTTATCACGAAACATAGAAATGAAATGCGGCATCTCGTTTTAAGACGCATTAGAACTCTATTGCTACGATACGTAGACATCTGCAAACGCTATTTCCTAGCATGGAAGTGTCGCATTTACATTCTTTTGAAGTGAGTACGAGGTATACATAACACTCCATAATGAATATTATATCTTCTCATGAAACATAGGAATGAGGTGCTATATCGCGTTTTGAGAAGCATTAGAACTCTATTGCTACGATACGTAGACATCTGTAAACGCTATTTCCCAGCATGGAAGTGTCGCATTTACATTCGTTTGAAGTGAATGCGAGATATACATGACACTTCGCAATGAATATTATATCTTATCATGAAACATAAAAGTGAGATGCGATATCGCGTTCTAAGAAGCATTAGAACTCTATTGCTACGATACGTAGACATCTGCAAAGGCTACTCCCTAGCATAGAAGGGTCGCATTTACATTCTTTTGAAGTGAGTACGATGTATACATGACACTTCGCAATGAATATTGTACCTTATCATGAAACATAGAAGGGAGATGCGATATCGCGTTTTAGGAAGCGTTGGAACTCTATTGCTACGATACGTAGACATCTGCAAACTCTATTTCCTAGCAAGGAAATTTCGCACTTACATTCCTCTGAAGTGAATACGAGGTATACATAACATTACACAATGAATATTATATCTTATTACGAAACACAGAAATGAAATACGACATCTCGTTTCAAGAATCATTAGTACTCTATTGCTGTGATACGTAGACATCTCCAAACAATATTTCCTAGCAAGGAAGTGTCGCATTTACATTCTTGCGAAGTGAAATCGAGGTATACATGACACTTCGCAATGAATGTTATATCTTATCATGAGACATAGGAATGAGGTGCTATATCGCGTTTTGAGAAGCATTAGAACTCTATTGCTAATATGCGTAGACATCTGCAAACTCTACTTCCTAGCATTACACTTACATTCCACTGGCATTCCACTGAAGTGAATACGAGGTATACATAACACTCCACAATGAATATTATATTTTATCACGAAACATAGAAATGAAATGCGGCATCTTGTTTTAAGACGCACTCGAACTCTATTGCTACGATACGTAGACATCTGCAAATGCTATTTCCTAGCATGGAAGTGTCATATTTACATTCTTTTGAAGTGAATACGAGGTATACATGACACTTCGCAATGAATATTATATCTTATCATGAAACATAGATGTGAGATGCGATATCGCGTTCTAAGAAGCATCAGAACTCTATTGCTACGATACGTAGACATCTGCAAACGCTATTTCCTAGCATGGAAGTGTCTTATTTACATTCTTTTGAAGTGAATACGAGGTATACATGACACTTCGCAATGAATATTATATCTTATCATGAAACATAAAAGGGAGATGCGATATCGCGTTCTAAGAAGCATTAGAACTCTATTGCTACGATACGTAGACGTCTGCAAACTCTATTTCTTAGCATGGAAGGGTCGCATTTACACTCTTTTGAAGTGAATACGAGGTATACATAACACTCCACAATGAATATTATATTTTATCACGAAACATAGAAATGAAATGCGGCATCTTGTATCAAGACGCACTCGAACTCTATTGCTACGATACGTAGACATCTGCAAACGCTATTTCCTAGCATGGAAGTGTCGCATTTACATTCTTTTGAAGTGAATACGAGATATACATGACACTTCTTAATGAATATTATATTTTATCATGAAACATAGGAATGAGGTGCTATATCGCGTTTTAGGAAGCATTATAACTCTATTGCTAATATGCGTTGATATCTGCAAACTCAATTTCCTAGCATTACACTTACATTCCACTTACATTCCACTGAAGTGAATACGAGGTATACATAACACTCCACAATGAATATTATATCTTATCACGAAACATAGAAATGAAATGCGGCATCTCGTTTTAAGACGCATTAGAACTCTATTGCTACGATACGTAGACATCTGCAAACGCTATTTCCTAGCATGGAAGTGTCGCATTTACATTCTTTTGAAGTGAGTACGAGGTATACATAACACTCCATAATGAATATTATATCTTCTCATGAAACATAGGAATGAGGTGCTATATCGCGTTTTGAGAAGCATTAGAACTCTATTGCTACGATACGTAGACATCTGTAAACGCTATTTCCCAGCATGGAAGTGTCGCATTTACATTCGTTTGAAGTGAATACGAGATATACATGACACTTCGCAATGAATATTATATCTTATCATGAAACATAAAAGTGAGATGCGATATCGCGTTCTAAGAAGCATTAGAACTCTATTGCTACGATACGTAGACATCTGCAAAGGCTATTCCCTAGCATAGAAGGGTCGCATTTACATTCTTTTGAAGTGAGTACGATGTATACATGACACTTCGCAATGAATATTATATCTTATCATGAAACATAGAAGTGAGATGCGATATCGCGTTTTAAGGAGCATTAGAACTCTATTGCTACGATACGTAGACATCTGCAAACACTATTTCCTAGCATGGAAGTGTCGCATTTACATTCTTTTGAAGTGAATACGAGGTATAGATGACACTTCGCAATGAATATTATATCTTATCATGAAACATAGAAGTGAGATGCGGTATCGCGTTTTAAGGAGCATTGGAACTCTATTGCTACGATACGTAGACATCTGCAAACGCTATTTCCTAGCATGGAAGTGTCTTATTTACGTTCTTTTGAAGTGAATACGAGGTATACATGACACTTCGCAATGAATACTATATCTTATCATGAAACATAGCAGTGAGATGCGATATCGCGTTTTAAGAAGCATTAGTACTCTATTGTTGCGATACGTAGACATCTGCAAACGCTATTTCCTAGGACGGAAGGGTCGCATTTACATTCTTGTGAAGTGAAATCGAGGTATACATGACACTTCGCAATGAATATTATACCTTATCATGAAACATAGAAGAGAGATGCCATATCGCGTTTTAGGACGCATTAGAACTCTATTGCTGCGATACGTAGACATCTGCAAACGCTATTTCCTAGCATGGAAGTGTCGCATTTACATTCTTTTGAAGTGAGTACGAGGTATACATAACACTCCATAATGAATATTATATCTTCTCATGAAACATAGGAATGAGGTGCTATATCGCGTTTTGAGAAGCATTAGAACTCTATTGCTACGATACGTAGACATCTGTAAACGCTATTTCCCAGCATGGAAGTGTCGCATTTACATTCGTTTGAAGTGAATACGAGATATACATGACACTTCGCAATGAATATTATATCTTATCATGAAACATAGGAATGAGATGCGATATCGCGTTTTAAGAAGCATTAGAATTCTATTGCTACGATACGTAGACATCTGCAAACGCTATTTCCTAGCATGGAAGTGTCGCATTTACATTCGTTTGAAGTGAAAACGAGATATACATGACACTTCGCAATGAATATTATATCTTATCATGAAACATAGAAGTGAGATGCGATATCGCGTTCTAAGAAGCACTAGAACTCTATTGCTACGATACGTAGACATCTGCAAACGCCATTTCCCAGGATGGAAGGGACGCATTTACATTTTTTTGAAGTGAGTACGAGGTATACATAACACTCCATAATGAATATTATATCTTATCATGAAACATAGGAAGGAGGTGCTATATCGCGTTTTGAGAAGCATTAGAACTCTATTGCTACGATACGTAGACATCTGCAAAGGATATTCCCTAGCATGGAAGGGTCGCATTTACATTCTTTTGAAGTGAGTACGATGTATACATATCACTCCATAATGAATATTATATCTTATCATGAAACATAGCAGTGAGATGCGATATCGCGTTTTAAGAAGCATTAGTACTCTATTGCTACGATACGTAGACATCTGCAAACGCTACTTCCTAGCATGGAAGTGTCGCATTTACATTCATTTGAAGTGAATACGAGGTATACATGACACTTCGCAATGAATATTGTACCTTATCATGAAACATAGAAGGGAGATGCGATATCGCGATTTAGGAAGCGTTGGACCTCTATTGCTGCGATACGTAGACATCTGCAAACGCTACTTCCTAGCATGGAAGTGTCGCATTTTCATTCTTTTGATGTGAATACGAGATATACATGACACATCGCAATGAATATTATATCTTATCATGAAACATAGGAATGAGGTGCTATATCGCGTTTTGAGAAGCATTAGAACTCTATTGCTACGATACGTAGACATCTGCAAAGGCTATTCCCTAGCATGGAAGTGTCGCATTTACATTCTTTTGATGTGAATACGAGATATACATGACACATCGCAATGAATATTATATCTTATCATGAAACATAGGAATGAGGTGCTATATCGCGTTTTGAGAAGCATTAGAACTCTATTGCTACGATACGTAGACATCTGCAAACGCTATTTCCTAGCATGGAAGTGTCGCATTTACATTCTTTTGATGTGAATACGAGATATACATGACACTTCGCAATGAATATTATATCTTCTCATGAAACATAGAAGTGAGATGCGATATCGCGTTTTAAGGAGCATTAGAACTCTATTGCTACGGTACGTAGACATCTGCAAACGCTATTTCCTAGCATGGAAGTGCCTTATTTACGTTCTTTTGAAGTGAATACGAGGTATACATGACACTTCGCAATGAATATTATACCTTATCATGAAACATAGAAGAGAGATGCGATATCGCGTTTTAGGAAGCATTAGAACTCTATTGCTGCGATACGTAGACATCTGCAAACTCTATTTCCTAGCATGGACATGTGGCACTTACATTCCACTGAAGTGAATACGAGGTATATATAACATTACACAATGAGTATTATATCTTATTATGAAACATAGAAATGAAATACGACATCTCGTTTTAAGAAGCATTAGTACTCTATTGCTGTGATACGTAGACATCTGCAAACAATATTTCCTAGCAAGGAAGTGTCGCATTTACATTCTTGTGAAGTGAAATCGAGGTATACATGACACTTCGCACTGAATAATATATCTTATCATGAAACATAGAAGAGAGGTGCGATATCGCATTTTAGGGTGCATTAGAACTCTATTGCTACGATACGTAGACATCTGCAAACAATATTTCCTAGCATTGAAGTGTCTTATTTACGTTCTTTTGGAGTGAATACGAGGTATACATGACACTTCGCAATGAATATTATACCTTATCATGAAGCATAGAAGGGAGATGCGATATCGCGTTTTAGGAAGCATTGGAACTCTATTGCTGCGATACGTAGACATCTGCAAACGCTATTTCCTAGCATGGAAGTGTCGCATTTACATTCTTTTGATGTGAATACGAGATATACATGACACTTCGCAATGAATATTATATCTTATCATGAAACATAGGAATGAGGTGCTATATCGCGTTTTGAGAAGCATTAGAACTCCATTGCTACGATACGTAGACATCGGCAAACGCTATTTCCTAGCATGGAAGTGTCGCATTTACATTCTTTTGAAGTGAATACGAGGTATACATGACACATCGCAATGAATATTATATCTTATCATGAAACATAGGAATGAGATGCGATATCGCGTTTTAAGAAGCATTAGAACTCTATTGCTACGATACGTAGACAAATTCAAACGCTATTTCCTAGCATGGAAGTGTCTTATTTACGTTCTTTTGAAGTGAATACGAGGTATACATGACACTTCGCAATGAATATTATATCTTATCATGAAACATAGAGGTGAGATGCGATATCGCGTTCTAAGAAGCACTAGAACTCTATTGCTACGATACGTAGACATCTGCAAACGCTATTTCCTAGGATGGAAGGGTCGCATTTACATTCTTTTGAAGTGAGTACGAGGTATACATAACACTCCATAATGAATATTATATCTTCTCATGAAACATAGGAATGAGGTGCTATATCGCGTTTTGAGAAGCATTAGAACTCTATTGCTACGATACGTAGACATCTGCAAACGCTATTTCCTAGCATGGAAGTGTCGCATTTACATTCGTTTGAAGTGAATACAAGATATACATGACACTTCGCAATGAATATTATACCTTATCATGAAACATAGAAGGGAGATGCGATATCGCGTTTTAGGAAGCGTTGGAACTCTATTGCTGCGATACGTAGACATCTGCAAACGCTACTTCCTAGCATGGAAGTGTCGCATTTACATTCTTTTGATGTGAATACGAGATATACATGACACATCGCAATGAATATTATATCTTATCATGAAACATAGGAATGAGGTGCTACATCGCGTTTTGAGAAGCATTAGAACTCTATTGCTACGATACGTAGACATCTGCAAAGGCTATTCCCTAGCATGGAAGTGTCGCATTTACATTCTTTTGATGTGAATACGAGATATACATGACACATCGCAATGAATATTATATCTTATCATGAAACATAGGAATGAGGTGCTATATCGCGTTTTGAGAAGCATTAGAACTCTATTGCTACGATACGTAGACGTCTGCAAACGCTATTTCCTAGCATGGAAGTGTCGCATTTACATTCGTTTGAAGTGAATACGAGATATACTTGACACTTCGCAATGATTATTATATATTATCATGAAACATAGGAATGAGATGCGATATCGCGTTTTAAGAAGCATTAGAACTCTATTGCTACGATATGTAGACATCTGCAAACGCTATTTCCTAGCATGGAAGTGTCGCATTTACATTCATTTGAAGTGAATACGAGGTATACATGACACTTCGCAATGAATATTATACCTTATCATGAAACATAGAAGGGAGATGCGATATCGCGTTTTAGGAAGCATTGGAACTCTATTGCTGCGATACGTAGACATCTGCAAACGCTATTTCCTAGCATGGGAGTGTCGCATTTACATTCTTTTGATGTGAATACGAGATATACATGACACTTCGCAATGAATATTATATCTTATCATGAAACATAAGAATGAGGTGCTATATCGCGTTTTGAGAAGCATTAGAACTCTATTGCTACGATACGTAGACTTCTGCAAACGCTATTTCCTAGCATGGAAGTGTCGCATTTACATTCTTTTGAAGTGAATACGAGGTATACATGACACATCGCAATGAATATTATATCTTCTCATGAAACATAGGAATGAGGTGCTATATCGCGTTTTGAGAAGCATTAGAACTCTATTGCTACGATACGTAGACGTCTGCAAACGCTATTTCCTAGCATGGAAGTGTCGCATTTAAATTCGTTTGAAGTGAATACGAGATATACATGACACTTCGCAATGATTATTATAACTTATCATGAAACATAGGAATGAGATGCGATATCGCGTTTTAAGAAGCATTAGAACTCTATTGCTACGATATGTAGACATCTGCAAACGCTATTTCCTAGCATGGAAGTGTCGCATTTACATTCGTTTGAAGTAAATACAAGGTATACATGACACTTCGCAATGATTATTATAACTTATCATGAAACATAGGAATGAGATGCGATATCGCGTTTTAAGAAGCATTAGAACTCTATTGCTACGATATGTAGACATCTGCAAACGCTATTTCCTAGCATGGAAGTGTCGCATTTACATTCGTTTGAAGTAAATACAAGGTATACATTACACTTCGCAATGAATATTATACCTTATCATGAAACATAGAAGGGAGATGCGATATCGCGTTTTAGGATGCATTGGAACTCTATTGCTGCGATACGTAGACATCTGCAAACGCTATTTCCTATCAAGGAAGTGTCGCATTTACATTCTTGTGAAGAGAAATCGCGGTATACATGACACTTCGCAATGAATATTATATCTTATCATATAACATAGAAGTGAGATGCTATATCGCGTCTTAAGAAGCATTAGAACACTATTGCAACGATACGTGGACATCTGCAACCGCTACTTCCTAGCATGAAAGTGTCGCATTTACATTCATTTGAAGTGAATACGAGGTATACATGACACTCCACAATGAATATTATATCTTATCACGGAACATAGAAATGAAATGAGGCATCTCTTTATAAGAAGCGTTAGAACTCTATTGCTACGATACGTAGACATCTGCAAACGCTATTTCCTAGCATGGAAGTGTCGCAATTACATTCTTTTGATGTGAATACGAGATATACATGACACTTCGCAATGAATATTATATCTTCTCATGAAATATAGCAGTGAGATGGGATATCGCGTTTTAAGAAGCATTAGAACTCTATTGCTACGATACGTAGACATCTGCAAACGCTATTTCCTAGCATGGAAGTGTCGCATTTACATTCGTTTGAAGTGAATACGAGATATACATGACACTTCGCAATGAATATTATATCTTATCATGAAACATAGGAATGAGGTGCTATATCGCGTTTTGAGAAGCATTAGAACTCTATTGCTACGATACGTAGACGTCTGCAAACGCTATTTCCTAGCATGGAAGTGTCGCATTTACATTCGTTTGAAGTGAATACGAGATATACTTGACACTTCGCAATGATTATTATATCTTATCATGAAACATAGGAATGAGATGCGATATCGCGTTTTAAGAAGCATTAGAACTCCATTGCTACGATATGTAGACATCTGCAAACGCTATTTCCTAGCATGGAAGTGTCGCATTTACATTCATTTGAAGTGAATACGAGGTATACATGACACTTCGCAATGAATATTATACCTTATCATGAAACATAGAAGGGAGATGCGATATCGCGTTTTAGGAAGCATTGGAACTCTATTGCTGCGATACGTAGACATCTGCAAACGCTATTTCCTAGCATGGAAGTGTCGCATTTACATTCTTTTGATGTGAATACGAGATATACATGACACTTCGCAATGAATATTATATCTTATCATGAAACATAGAAGGGAGATGCGATATCGCGTTTTAGGAATCGTTGGAACTCTATTGCTGCGATACGTAGACATCTGCAAACGCTACTTCCTAGCATGGAAGTGTCGCATTTACATTCTTTTGATGTGAATACGAGATATACATGACACATCGCAATGAATATTATATCTTATCATGAAACATAGGAATGAGGTGCTACATCGCGTTTTGAGAAGCATTAGAACTCTATTGCTACGATACGTAGACATCTGCAAAGGCTATTCCCTAGCATGGAAGTGTCGCATTTACATTCTTTTGATGTGAATACGAGATATACATGACACATCGCAATGAATATTATATCTTATCATGAAACATAGGAATGAGGTGCTATATCGCGTTTTGAGAAGCATTAGAACTCTATTGCTACGATACGTAGACGTCTGCAAACGCTATTTCCTAGCATGGAAGTGTCGCATTTACATTCGTTTGAAGTGAATACGAGATATACTTGACACTTCGCAATGATTATTATATATTATCATGAAACATAGGAATGAGATGCGATATCGCGTTTTAAGAAGCATTAGAACTCTATTGCTACGATATGTAGACATCTGCAAACGCTATTTCCTAGCATGGAAGTGTCGCATTTACATTCATTTGAAGTGAATACGAGGTATACATGACACTTCGCAATGAATATTATACCTTATCATGAAACATAGAAGGGAGATGCGATATCGCGTTTTAGGAAGCATTGGAACTCTATTGCTGCGATACGTAGACATCTGCAAACGCTATTTCCTAGCATGGGAGTGTCGCATTTACATTCTTTTGATGTGAATACGAGATATACATGACAATTCGCAATGAATATTATATCTTATCATGAAACATAAGAATGAGGTGCTATATCGCGTTTTGAGAAGCATTAGAACTCTATTGCTACGATACGTAGACTTCTGCAAACGCTATTTCCTAGCATGGAAGTGTCGCATTTACATTCTTTTGAAGTGAATACGAGGTATACATGACACATCGCAATGAATATTATATCTTCTCATGAAACATAGGAATGAGGTGCTATATCGCGTTTTGAGAAGCATTAGAACTCTATTGCTACGATACGTAGACGTCTGCAAACGCTATTTCCTAGCATGGAAGTGTCGCATTTAAATTCGTTTGAAGTGAATACGAGATATACATGACACTTCGCAATGATTATTATAACTTATCATGAAACATAGGAATGAGATGCGATATCGCGTTTTAAGAAGCATTAGAACTCTATTGCTACGATATGTAGACATCTGCAAACGCTATTTCCTAGCATGGAAGTGTCGCATTTACATTCGTTTGAAGTAAATACAAGGTATACATGACACTTCGCAATGATTATTATAACTTATCATGAAACATAGGAATGAGATGCGATATCGCGTTTTAAGAAGCATTAGAACTCTATTGCTACGATATGTAGACATCTGCAAACGCTATTTCCTAGCATGGAAGTGTCGCATTTACATTCGTTTGAAGTAAATACAAGGTATACATTACACTTCGCAATGAATATTATACCTTATCATGAAACATAGAAGGGAGATGCGATATCGCGTTTTAGGATGCATTGGAACTCTATTGCTGCGATACGTAGACATCTGCAAACGCTATTTCCTATCAAGGAAGTGTCGCATTTACATTCTTGTGAAGAGAAATCGCGGTATACATGACACTTCGCAATGAATATTATATCTTATCATATAACATAGAAGTGAGATGCTATATCGCGTCTTAAGAAGCATTAGAACACTATTGCAACGATACGTGGACATCTGCAACCGCTACTTCCTAGCATGAAAGTGTCGCATTTACATTCATTTGAAGTGAATACGAGGTATACATGACACTCCACAATGAATATTATATCTTATCACGGAACATAGAAATGAAATGAGGCATCTCTTTATAAGAAGCGTTAGAACTCTATTGCTACGATACGTAGACATCTGCAAACGCTATTTCCTAGCATGAAAGTGTCGCAATTACATTCTTTTGATGTGAATACGAGATATACATGACACTTCGCAATGAATATTATATCTTCTCATGAAATATAGCAGTGAGATGGGATATCGCGTTTTAAGAAGCATTAGAACTCTATTGCTACGATACGTAGACATCTGCAAACGCTATTTCCTAGCATGGAAGTGTCGCATTTACATTCGTTTGAAGTGAATACGAGATATACATGACACTTCGCAATGAATATTATATCTTATCATGAAACATAGGAATGAGGTGCTATATCGCGTTTTGAGAAGCATTAGAACTCTATTGCTACGATACGTAGACGTCTGCAAACGCTATTTCCTAGCATGGAAGTGTCGCATTTACATTCGTTTGAAGTGAATACGAGATATACTTGACACTTCGCAATGATTATTATATCTTATCATGAAACATAGGAATGAGATGCGATATCGCGTTTTAAGAAGCATTAGAACTCCATTGCTACGATATGTAGACATCTGCAAACGCTATTTCCTAGCATGGAAGTGTCGCATTTACATTCATTTGAAGTGAATACGAGGTATACATGACACATCGCAATGAATATTATACCTTATCATGAAACATAGAAGGGAGATGCGATATCGCGTTTTAGGAAGCATTGGAACTCTATTGCTGCGATACGTAGACATCTGCAAACGCTATTTCCTAGCATGGAAGTGTCTTATTTACATTCTTTTGAAGTGAATACGAGGTATACATGACACTTCGCAATGAATATTATATCTTATCATGAAACATAAAAGGGAGATGCGATATCGCGTTCAAAGAAGCATTAGAACTCTATTGCTACGATACGTAGACATCTGCAAACTCTATTTCTTAGCATGGAAGGGTCGCATTTACACTCTTTTGAAGTGAGTACGATGTATACATAACACTCCATAATGAATATTATATCTTTTCATGAAACATAGCAGTGAGATGCGATATTGCGTTCTAAGAAGCATCAGAACTCTATTGCTACGATACGTAGACACCTGCAAACGCTATTTCCTAGCATAGAAGTGTCTTATTTACATTCTTTTGAAGTGAATACGAGGTATACATGACACTTCGCAATGAATATTGTATCTTATCATGAAGCATAAAAGGGAGATGCAATATCGCGTTCTAAGAAGCATTAGAACTCTATTGCTACGATACGTAGACATCTGCAAACGCTATTTCCTAGCATGGAAGGGTCGCATTTACACTCTTTTGAAGTGAGTACGAGGTATACATAACACTCCATAATGAATATTATATCATTTCATGAAACATAGCAGTAGGATGCGATATCGCGTTTTGAGAAGCATTAGAACTCTATTGCTACGATACGTAGACGTCTGCAAACGCTATTTCCTAGCATGGAAGTGTCGCATTTACATTCGTTTGAAGTGAATACGAGATATACTTGACACTTCGCAATGATTATTATATCTTATCATGAAACATAGGAATGAGATGCGATATCGCGTTTTAAGAAGCATTGGAACTCTATTGCTACGATACGTAGACATCTGCAAACGCTATTTCCTAGCATGGAAGTGTCGCATTTACATTCATTTGAAGTGAATACGAGGTATACATGACACTTCGCAATGAATATTATACCTTATCATGAAACATAGAAGGGAGATGCAATATCGCGTTTTAGGAAGCATTGGAACTCTATTGCTGCGATACGTAGACATCTGCAAACGCTATTTCCTAGCATGGAAGTGTCGCATTTACATTCTTTTGATGTGAATACGAGATATACATGACACTTCGCAATGAATATTATATCTTATCATGAAACATAAGAATGAGGTGCTATATCGCGTTTTGAGAAGCATTAGAACTCTATTGCTACGATACGTAGACTTCTGCAAACGCTATTTCCTAGCATGGAAGTGTCGCATTTACATTCTTTTGAAGTGAATACGAGGTATACATGACACATCGCAATGAATATTATACCTTATCATGAAACATAGAAGGGAGATGCGATATCGCGTTTTAGGAAGCATTGAAACTCTATAGCTGCGATACGTGGACATCTGCAACCGCTACTTCCTAGCATGAAAGTGTCGCATTTACATTCATTTGAAGTGAATACGAGATATACATGACACTTCGCAATGAATATTATAGCTTATCATTAAACATTGGAATGAGGTGCTATATCGCGTTTTGAGAAGCATTAGAACTCTATTGCTAATATGCGTAGACATCTGCAAACTCTATTTCCTAGCATTACACTTACATTCCACTGGCATTCCACTGAAGTGAATACGAGGTATACATAACACTCCACAATGAATATTATATTTTATCACGAAACATAGAAATGAAATGCGGCATCTTGATTTAAGACGCACTCGAACTCTATTGCTACGATACGTAGACATCTGCAAATGCTATTTCCTAGCATGGAAGTGTCATATTTACATTCTTTTGAAGTGAATACGAGGTATACATGACACTTCGCAATGAATATTATATCTTATCATGAAACATAGATGTGAGATGCGATATCGCGTTCTAAGAAGCATCAGAACTCTATTGCTGCGATACGTAGACATCTGCAAACGCTATTTCCTAGCATGGAAGGGTCGCATTTACACTCTTTTGAAGTGAGTACGTGGTATACATAACACTCCATAATGAATATTATATCTTTTCATGAAACATAGCAGTAGGATGCGATATCGCGTTTTAAGAAGCATTAGAACTCTATTGCTACGATACGTAGACATCTGCAAACTCTATTTCCTAGCAAGGAAATTTCGCACTTACATTCCTCTGAAGTGAATACGAGATATACATAACATTACACAATGAATATTATATCTTATTACGAAACACAGAAATGAAATACGACATCTCGTTTTAAGAATCATTAGTACTCTATTGCTGTGATACGTAGACATCTCCAAACAATATTTCCTAGCAAGGAAGTGTCGCATTTACATTCTTGTGAAGTGAAATCGAGGTATACATGACACTTCGCAATGAATATTATATGTTATCATGAGACATAGGAATGAGGTGCTATATCGCGTTTTGTGAAGCATTAGAACTCTATTGCTAATATGCGTAGACATCTGCAAACTCTATTTCCTAGCATTACACTTACATTCCACTGGCATTCCACTGAAGTGAATACGAGGTATACATAACACTCCACAATGAATATTATATTTTATCACGAAACATAGAAATGAAATGCGGCATCTTGTTTTAAGACGCACCCGGACTCTATTGCTACGATACGTAGACATCTGCAAATGCTATTTCCTAGCATGGAAGTGTCATATTTACATTCTTTTGAAGTGAATACGAGGTATACATGACACTTCGCAATGAATATTATATCTTATCATGAAACATAGATGTGAGATGCGATTTCGCGTTCTAAGAAGCATCAGAACTCTATTGCTACGATACGTAGACATCTACAAACGCTATTTCCTAGCATGGAAGTGTCTTATTTACATTCTTTTGAAGTGAATACGAGGTATACATGACACTTCGCAATGAATATTATATCTTATCATGAAACATAAAAGGGAGATGCGATATCGCGTTCAAAGAAGCATTAGAACTCTATTGCTACGATACGTAGACATCTGCAAACTCTATTTCTTAGCATGGAAGGGTCGCATTTACACTCTTTTGAAGTGAGTACGATGTATACATAACACTCCATAATGAATATTATATCTTTTCATGAAACATAGCAGTGAGATGCGATATCGCGTTCTAAGAAGCATCAGAACTCTATTGCTACGATACGTAGACACCTGCAAACGCTATTTCCTAGCATGGAAGTGTCTTATTTACATTCTTTTGAAGTGAATACGAGGTATACATGACACTTCGCAATGAATATTATATCTTATCATGAAACATAAAAGGGAGATGCAATATCGCGTTCTAAGAAGCATTAGAACTCTATTGCTACGATACGTAGACATCTGCAAACGCTATTTCCTAGCATGGAAGGGTCGCATTTACACTCTTTTGAAGTGAGTACGAGGTATACATAACACTCCATAATGAATATTATATCATTTCATGAAACATAGCAGTAGGATGCGATATCGCGTTTTAAGAAGCATTAGAACTCTATTGCTACGATACGTAGACATCTGCAAACTCTATTTCCTAGCAAGGAAATTTCGCACTTACATTCCTCTGAAGTGAATACGAGGTATACATAACATTACACAATGAATATTATATCTTATTACGAAACACAGAAATGAAATACGACATCTCGTTTCAAGAATCATTAGTACTCTATTGCTGTGATACGTAGACATCTCCAAACAATATTTCCTAGCAAGGAAGTGTCGCATTTACATTCTTGCGAAGTGAAATCGAAGTATACATGACACTTCGCAATGAATGTTATATCTTATGAGACATAGGAATGAGGTGCTATATCGCGTTTTGAGAAGCATTAGAACTCTATTGCTAATATGCGTAGACATCTGCAAACTCTATTTCCTAGCATTACACTTACATTCCACTGGCATTCCACTGAAGTGAATACGAGGTATACATAACACTCCACAATGAATATTATATTTTATCACGAAACATAGAAATGAAATGCGGCATCTTGTTTTAAGACGCACTCGAACTCTATTGCTACGATACGTAGACATCTGCAAATGCTGTTTCCTAGCATGGAAGTGTCATATTTACATTCTTTTGAAGTGAATACGAGGTATACATGACACTTCGCAATGAATATTTTATCTTATCATGAAACATAGATGTGAGATGCGATATCGCGTTCTAAGAAGCATCAGAACTCCATTGCTACGATACGTAGACATCTGCAAACGCTATTTCCTAGCATGGAAGTGTCTTATTTACATTCTTTTGAAGTGAATACGAGGTATACATGACACTTCGCAATGAATATTATATCTTATCATGAAACATAAAAGGGAGATGCGATATCGCGTTCTAGGAAGCATTAGAACTCTATTGCTACGATACGTAGACATCTGCAAACTCTATTTCTTAGCATGGAAGGGTCGCATCTACACTCTTTTGAAGTGAATACGAGGTATACATAACACTCCACAATGAATATTATATTTTATCACGAAACATAGAAATGAAATGCGGCATCTTGTTTCAAGACGCACTCGAACTCTATTGCTACGATACGTAGACATCTGCAAACGCTATTTCCTAGCATGGAAGTGTCGCATTTACATTCTTTTGAAGTGAATACGAGATATACATGACACTTCTTAATGAATAACTTATTTTATCATGAAACATAGGAATGAGGTGCTATATCGCGTTTTAGGAAGCATTATAACTCTATTGCTAATATGCGTTGATATCTGCAAACTCAATTTCCTAGCATTACACTTACATTCCACTTACATTCCACTGAAGTGAATACGAGGTATACATAACACTCCACAATGAATATTATATCTTATCACGAAACATAGAAATGAAATGCGGCATCTCGTTTTAAGACGCATTAGAACTCTATTGCTACGATACGTAGACATCTGCAAACGCTATTTCCTAGCATGGAAGTGTCGCATTTACATTCTTTTGAAGTGAGTACGAGGTATACATAACACTCCATAATGAATATTATATCTTCTCATGAAACATAGGAATGAGGTGCTATATCGCGTTTTGAGAAGCATTAGAACTCTATTGCTACGATACGTAGACATCTGTAAACGCTATTTCCCAGCATGGAAGTGTCGCATTTACATTCGTTTGAAGTGAATGCGAGATATACATGACACTTCGCAATGAATATTATATCTTATCATGAAACATAAAAGTGAGATGCGATATCGCGTTCTAAGAAGCATTAGAACTCTATTGCTACGATACGTAGACATCTGCAAAGGCTACTCCCTAGCATAGAAGGGTCGCATTTACATTCTTTTGAAGTGAGTACGATGTATACATGACACTTCGCAATGAATATTGTACCTTATCATGAAACATAGAAGGGAGATGCGATATCGCGTTTTAGGAAGCGTTGGAACTCTATTGCTACGATACGTAGACATCTGCAAACTCTATTTCCTAGCAAGGAAATTTCGCACTTACATTCCTCTGAAGTGAATACGAGGTATACATAACATTACACAATGAATATTATATCTTATTACGAAACACAGAAATGAAATACGACATCTCGTTTCAAGAATCATTAGTACTCTATTGCTGTGATACGTAGACATCTCCAAACAATATTTCCTAGCAAGGAAGTGTCGCATTTACATTCTTGCGAAGTGAAATCGAGGTATACATGACACTTCGCAATGAATGTTATATCTTATCATGAGACATAGGAATGAGGTGCTATATCGCGTTTTGAGAAGCATTAGAACTCTATTGCTAATATGCGTAGACATCTGCAAACTCTACTTCCTAGCATTACACTTACATTCCACTGGCATTCCACTGAAGTGAATACGAGGTATACATAACACTCCACAATGAATATTATATTTTATCACGAAACATAGAAATGAAATGCGGCATCTTGTTTTAAGACGCACTCGAACTCTATTGCTACGATACGTAGACATCTGCAAATGCTATTTCCTAGCATGGAAGTGTCATATTTACATTCTTTTGAAGTGAATACGAGGTATACATGACACTTCGCAATGAATATTATATCTTATCATGAAACATAGATGTGAGATGCGATATCGCGTTCTAAGAAGCATCAGAACTCTATTGCTACGATACGTAGACATCTGCAAACGCTATTTCCTAGCATGGAAGTGTCTTATTTACATTCTTTTGAAGTGAATACGAGGTATACATGACACTTCGCAATGAATATTATATCTTATCATGAAACATAAAAGGGAGATGCGATATCGCGTTCTAAGAAGCATTAGAACTCTATTGCTACGATACGTAGACGTCTGCAAACTCTATTTCTTAGCATGGAAGGGTCGCATTTACACTCTTTTGAAGTGAATACGAGGTATACATAACACTCCACAATGAATATTATATTTTATCACGAAACATAGAAATGAAATGCGGCATCTTGTATCAAGACGCACTCGAACTCTATTGCTACGATACGTAGACATCTGCAAACGCTATTTCCTAGCATGGAAGTGTCGCATTTACATTCTTTTGAAGTGAATACGAGATATACATGACACTTCTTAATGAATATTATATTTTATCATGAAACATAGGAATGAGGTGCTATATCGCGTTTTAGGAAGCATTATAACTCTATTGCTAATATGCGTTGATATCTGCAAACTCAATTTCCTAGCATTACACTTACATTCCACTTACATTCCACTGAAGTGAATACGAGGTATACATAACACTCCACAATGAATATTATATCTTATCACGAAACATAGAAATGAAATGCGGCATCTCGTTTTAAGACGCATTAGAACTCTATTGCTACGATACGTAGACATCTGCAAACGCTATTTCCTAGCATGGAAGTGTCGCATTTACATTCTTTTGAAGTGAGTACGAGGTATACATAACACTCCATAATGAATATTATATCTTCTCATGAAACATAGGAATGAGGTGCTATATCGCGTTTTGAGAAGCATTAGAACTCTATTGCTACGATACGTAGACATCTGTAAACGCTATTTCCCAGCATGGAAGTGTCGCATTTACATTCGTTTGAAGTGAATACGAGATATACATGACACTTCGCAATGAATATTATATCTTATCATGAAACATAAAAGTGAGATGCGATATCGCGTTCTAAGAAGCATTAGAACTCTATTGCTACGATACGTAGACATCTGCAAAGGCTATTCCCTAGCATAGAAGGGTCGCATTTACATTCTTTTGAAGTGAGTACGATGTATACATGACACTTCGCAATGAATATTATATCTTATCATGAAACATAGAAGTGAGATGCGATATCGCGTTTTAAGGAGCATTAGAACTCTATTGCTACGATACGTAGACATCTGCAAACACTATTTCCTAGCATGGAAGTGTCGCATTTACATTCTTTTGAAGTGAATACGAGGTATAGATGACACTTCGCAATGAATATTATATCTTATCATGAAACATAGAAGTGAGATGCGGTATCGCGTTTTAAGGAGCATTGGAACTCTATTGCTACGATACGTAGACATCTGCAAACGCTATTTCCTAGCATGGAAGTGTCTTATTTACGTTCTTTTGAAGTGAATACGAGGTATACATGACACTTCGCAATGAATACTATATCTTATCATGAAACATAGCAGTGAGATGCGATATCGCGTTTTAAGAAGCATTAGTACTCTATTGTTGCGATACGTAGACATCTGCAAACGCTATTTCCTAGGACGGAAGGGTCGCATTTACATTCTTGTGAAGTGAAATCGAGGTATACATGACACTTCGCAATGAATATTATACCTTATCATGAAACATAGAAGAGAGATGCCATATCGCGTTTTAGGACGCATTAGAACTCTATTGCTGCGATACGTAGACATCTGCAAACGCTATTTCCTAGCATGAAAGTGTCGCATTTACATTCTTTTGAAGTGAGTACGAGGTATACATAACACTCCATAATGAATATTATATCTTCTCATGAAACATAGGAATGAGGTGCTATATCGCGTTTTGAGAAGCATTAGAACTCTATTGCTACGATACGTAGACATCTGTAAACGCTATTTCCCAGCATGGAAGTGTCGCATTTACATTCGTTTGAAGTGAATACGAGATATACATGACACTTCGCAATGAATATTATATCTTATCATGAAACATAGGAATGAGATGCGATATCGCGTTTTAAGAAGCATTAGAATTCTATTGCTACGATACGTAGACATCTGCAAACGCTATTTCCTAGCATGGAAGTGTCGCATTTACATTCGTTTGAAGTGAAAACGAGATATACATGACACTTCGCAATGAATATTATATCTTATCATGAAACATAGAAGTGAGATGCGATATCGCGTTCTAAGAAGCACTAGAACTCTATTGCTACGATACGTAGACATCTGCAAACGCCATTTCCCAGGATGGAAGGGACGCATTTACATTTTTTTGAAGTGAGTACGAGGTATACATAACACTCCATAATGAATATTATATCTTATCATGAAACATAGGAAGGAGGTGCTATATCGCGTTTTGAGAAGCATTAGAACTCTATTGCTACGATACGTAGACATCTGCAAAGGATATTCCCTAGCATGGAAGGGTCGCATTTACATTCTTTTGAAGTGAGTACGATGTATACATATCACTCCATAATGAATATTATATCTTATCATGAAACATAGCAGTGAGATGCGATATCGCGTTTTAAGAAGCATTAGTACTCTATTGCTACGATACGTAGACATCTGCAAACGCTACTTCCTAGCATGGAAGTGTCGCATTTACATTCATTTGAAGTGAATACGAGGTATACATGACACTTCGCAATGAATATTATACCTTATCATGAAACATAGAAGGGAGATGCGATATCGCGATTTAGGAAGCGTTGGACCTCTATTGCTGCGATACGTAGACATCTGCAAACGCTACTTCCTAGCATGGAAGTGTCGCATTTTCATTCTTTTGATGTGAATACGAGATATACATGACACATCGCAATGAATATTATATCTTATCATGAAACATAGGAATGAGGTGCTATATCGCGTTTTGAGAAGCATTAGAACTCTATTGCTACGATACGTAGACATCTGCAAAGGCTATTCCCTAGCATGGAAGTGTCGCATTTACATTCTTTTGATGTGAATACGAGATATACATGACACATCGCAATGAATATTATATCTTATCATGAAACATAGGAATTAGGTGCTATATCGCGTTTTGAGAAGCATTAGAACTCTATTGCTACGATACGTAGACATCTGCAAACGCTATTTCCTAGCATGGAAGTGTCGCATTTACATTCTTTTGATGTGAATACGAGATATACATGACACTTCGCAATGAATATTATATCTTCTCATGAAACATAGAAGTGAGATGCGATATCGCGTTTTAAGGAGCATTAGAACTCTATTGCTACCGTACGTAGACATCTGCAAACGCTATTTCCTAGCATGGAAGTGCCTTATTTACGTTCTTTTGAAGTGAATACGAGGTATACATGACACTTCGCAATGAATATTATACCTTATCATGAAACATAGAAGAGAGATGCGATATCGCGTTTTAGGAAGCATTAGAACTCTATTGCTGCGATACGTAGACATCTGCAAACTCTATTTCCTAGCATGGACATGTGGCACTTACATTCCACTGAAGTGAATACGAGGTATATATAACATTACACAATGAGTATTATATCTTATTATGAAACATAGAAATGAAATACGACATCTCGTTTTAAGAAGCATTAGTACTCTATTGCTGTGATACGTAGACATCTGCAAACAATATTTCCTAGCAAGGAAGTGTCGCATTTACATTCTTGTGAAGTGAAATCGAGGTATACATGACACTTCGCACTGAATAATATATCTTATCATGAAACATAGAAGAGAGGTGCGATATCGCATTTTAGGGTGCATTAGAACTCTATTGCTACGATACGTAGACATCTGCAAACAATATTTCCTAGCATTGAAGTGTCTTATTTACGTTCTTTTGGAGTGAATACGAGGTATACATGACACTTCGCAATGAATATTATACCTTATCATGAAGCATAGAAGGGAGATGCGATATCGCGTTTTAGGAAGCATTGGAACTCTATTGCTGCGATACGTAGACATCTGCAAACGCTATTTCCTAGCATGGAAGTGTCGCATTTACATTCTTTTGATGTGAATACGAGATATACATGACACTTCGCAATGAATATTATATCTTATCATGAAACATAGGAATGAGGTGCTATATCGCGTTTTGAGAAGCATTAGAACTCCATTGCTACGATACGTAGACATCGGCAAACGCTATTTCCTAGCATGGAAGTGTCGCATTTACATTCTTTTGAAGTGAATACGAGGTATACATGACACATCGCAATGAATATTATATCTTATCATGAAACATAGGAATGAGATGCGATATCGCGTTTTAAGAAGCATTAGAACTCTATTGCTACGATACGTAGACAAATTCAAACGCTATTTCCTAGCATGGAAGTGTCTTATTTACGTTCTTTTGAAGTGAATACGAGGTATACATGACACTTCGCAATGAATATTATATCTTATCATGAAACATAGAGGTGAGATGCGATATCGCGTTCTAAGAAGCACTAGAACTCTATTGCTACGATACGTAGACATCTGCAAACGCTATTTCCTAGGATGGAAGGGTCGCATTTACATTCTTTTGAAGTGAGTACGAGGTATACATAACACTCCATAATGAATATTATATCTTCTCATGAAACATAGGAATGAGGTGCTATATCGCGTTTTGAGAAGCATTAGAACTCTATTGCTACGATACGTAGACATCTGCAAACGCTATTTCCTAGCATGGAAGTGTCGCATTTACATTCGTTTGAAGTGAATACAAGATATACATGACACTTCGCAATGAATATTATACCTTATCATGAAACATAGAAGGGAGATGCGATATCGCGTTTTAGGAAGCGTTGGAACTCTATTGCTGCGATACGTAGACATCTGCAAACGCTACTTCCTAGCATGGAAGTGTCGCATTTACATTCTTTTGATGTGAATACGAGATATACATGACACATCGCAATGAATATTATATCTTATCATGAAACATAGGAATGAGGTGCTACATCGCGTTTGAGAAGCATTAGAACTCTATTGCTACGATACGTAGACATCTGCAAAGGCTATTCCCTAGCATGGAAGTGTCGCATTTACATTCTTTTGATGTGAATACGAGATATACATGACACATCGCAATGAATATTATATCTTATCATGAAACACAGGAATGAGGTGCTATATCGCGTTTTGAGAAGCATTAGAACTCTATTGCTACGATACGTAGACGTCTGCAAACGCTATTTCCTAGCATGGAAGTGTCGCATTTACATTCGTTTGAAGTGAATACGAGATATACTTGACACTTCGCAATGATTATTATATATTATCATGAAACATAGGAATGAGATGCGATATCGCGTTTTAAGAAGCATTAGAACTCTATTGCTACGATATGTAGACATCTGCAAACGCTATTTCCTAGCATGGAAGTGTCGCATTTACATTCATTGAAGTGAATACGAGGTATACATGACACTTCGCAATGAATATTATACCTTATCATGAAACATAGAAGGGAGATGCGATATCGCGTTTTAGGAAGCATTGGAACTCTATTGCTGCGATACGTAGACATCTGCAAACGCTATTTCCTAGCATGGAGTGTCGCATTTACATCTTTTGATGTGAATACGAGATATACATGACACTTCGCATGAATATTATATCTTATCATGAAACATAAGAATGAGGTGCTATATCGCGTTTTGAGAAGCATTAGAACTCTATTGCTACGATACGTAGACTTCTGCAAACGCTATTTCCTAGCATGGAAGTGTCGCATTTACATTCTTTTGAAGTGAATACGAGGTATACATGACACATCGCAATGAATATTATATCTTCTCATGAAACATAGGAATGAGGTGCTATATCGCGTTTTGAGAAGCATTAGAACTCTATTGCTACGATACGTAGACGTCTGCAAACGCTATTTCCTAGCATGGAAGTGTCGCATTTAAATTCGTTTGAAGTGAATACGAGATATACATGACACTTCGCAATGATTATTATAACTTATCATGAAACATAGGAATGAGATGCGATATCGCGTTTTAAGAAGCATTAGAACTCTATTGCTACGATATGTAGACATCTGCAAACGCTATTTCCTAGCATGGAAGTGTCGCATTTACATTCGTTTGAAGTAAATACAAGGTATACATGACACTTCGCAATGATTATTATAACTTATCATGAAACATAGGAATGAGATGCGATATCGCGTTTTAAGAAGCATTAGAACTCTATTGCTACGATATGTAGACATCTGCAAACGCTATTTCCTAGCATGGAAGTGTCGCATTTACATTCGTTTGAAGTAAATACAAGGTATACATTACACTTCGCAATGAATATTATACCTTATCATGAAACATAGAAGGGAGATGCGATATCGCGTTTTAGGATGCATTGGAACTCTATTGCTGCGATACGTAGACATCTGCAAACGCTATTTCCTATCAAGGAAGTGTCGCATTTACATTCTTGTGAAGAGAAATCGCGGTATACATGACACTTCGCAATGAATATTATATCTTATCATATAACATAGAAGTGAGATGCTATATCGCGTCTTAAGAAGCATTAGAACACTATTGCAACGATACGTGGACATCTGCAACCGCTACTTCCTAGCATGAAAGTGTCGCATTTACATTCATTTGAAGTGAATACGAGGTATACATGACACTCCACAATGAATATTATATCTTATCACGGAACATAGAAATGAAATGAGGCATCTCTTTATAAGAAGCGTTAGAACTCTATTGCTACGATACGTAGACATCTGCAAACGCTATTTCCTAGCATGGAAGTGTCGCAATTACATTCTTTTGATGTGAATACGAGATATACATGACACTTCGCAATGAATATTATATCTTCTCATGAAATATAGCAGTGAGATGGGATATCGCGTTTTAAGAAGCATTAGAACTCTATTGCTACGATACGTAGACATCTGCAAACGCTATTTCCTAGCATGGAAGTGTCGCATTTACATTCGTTTGAAGTGAATACGAGATATACATGACACTTCGCAATGAATATTATATCTTATCATGAAACATAGGAATGAGGTGCTATATCGCGTTTTGAGAAGCATTAGAACTCTATTGCTACGATACGTAGACGTCTGCAAACGCTATTTCCTAGCATGGAAGTGTCGCATTTACATTCGTTTGAAGTGAATACGAGATATACTTGACACTTCGCAATGATTATTATATCTTATCATGAAACATAGGAATGAGATGCGATATCGCGTTTTAAGAAGCATTAGAACTCCATTGCTACGATATGTAGACATCTGCAAACGCTATTTCCTAGCATGGAAGTGTCGCATTTACATTCATTTGAAGTGAATACGAGGTATACATGACACTTCGCAATGAATATTATACCTTATCATGAAACATAGAAGGGAGATGCGATATCGCGTTTTAGGAAGCATTGGAACTCTATTGCTGCGATACGTAGACATCTGCAAACGCTATTTCCTAGCATGGAAGTGTCGCATTTACATTCTTTTGATGTGAATACGAGATATACATGACACTTCGCAATGAATATTATATCTTATCATGAAACATAGAAGGGAGATGCGATATCGCGTTTTAGAAGCGTTGGAACTCTATTGCTGCGATACGTAGACATCTGCAAACGCTACTTCCTAGCATGGAAGTGTCGCATTTACATTCTTTTGATGTGAATACGAGATATACATGACACATCGCAATGAATATTATATCTTATCATGAAACATAGAATGAGGTGCTACATCGCGTTTTGAGAAGCATTAGAACTCTATTGCTACGATACGTAGACATCTGCAAAGGCTATTCCCTAGCATGGAAGTGTCGCATTTACATTCTTTTGATGTGAATACGAGATATACATGACACATCGCAATGAATATTATATCTTATCATGAAACATAGGAATGAGGTGCTATATCGCGTTTTGAGAAGCATTAGAACTCTATTGCTACGATACGTAGACGTCTGCAAACGCTATTTCCTAGCATGGAAGTGTCGCATTTACATTCATTTGAAGTGAATACGAGGTATACATGACACTTCGCAATGAATATTATACCTTATCATGAAACATAGAAGGGAGATGCGATATCGCGTTTTAGGAAGCATTGAACTCTATTGCTGCGATACGTAGACATCTGCAAACGCTATTTCCTAGCATGGGAGTGTCGCATTTACATTCTTTTGATGTGAATACGAGATATACATGACAATTCGCAATGAATATTATATCTTATCATGAAACATAAGAATGAGGTGCTATATCGCGTTTTGAGAAGCATTAGAACTCTATTGCTACGATACGTAGACTTCTGCAAACGCTATTTCCTAGCATGGAAGTGTCGCATTTACATTCTTTTGAAGTGAATACGAGGTATACATGACACATCGCAATGAATATTATATCTTCTCATGAAACATAGGAATGAGGTGCTATATCGCGTTTTGAGAAGCATTAGAACTCTATTGCTACGATACGTAGACGTCTGCAAACGCTATTTCCTAGCATGGAGGTGTCGCATTTAAATTCGTTTGAAGTGAATACGAGATATACATGACACTTCGCAATGATTATTATAACTTATCATGAAACATAGGAATGAGATGCGATATCGCGTTTTAAGAAGCATTAGAACTCTATTGCTACGATATGTAGACATCTGCAAACGCTATTTCCTAGCATGGAAGTGTCGCATTTACATTCGTTTGAAGTAAATACAAGGTATACATGACACTTCGCAATGATTATTATAACTTATCATGAAACATAGGAATGAGATGCGATATCGCGTTTTAAGAAGCATTAGAACTCTATTGCTACGATATGTAGACATCTGCAAACGCTATTTCCTAGCATGGAAGTGTCGCATTTACATTCGTTTGAAGTAAATACAAGGTATACATTACACTTCGCAATGAATATTATACCTTATCATGAAACATAGAAGGGAGATGCGATATCGCGTTTTAGGATGCATTGGAACTCTATTGCTGCGATACGTAGACATCTGCAAACGCTATTTCCTATCAAGGAAGTGTCGCATTTACATTCTTGTGAAGAGAAATCGCGGTATACATGACACTTCGCAATGAATATTATATCTTATCATATAACATAGAAGTGAGATGCTATATCGCGTCTTAAGAAGCATTAGAACACTATTGCAACGATACGTGGACATCTGCAACCGCTACTTCCTAGCATGAAAGTGTCGCATTTACATTCATTTGAAGTGAATACGAGGTATACATGACACTCCACAATGAATATTATATCTTATCACGGAACATAGAAATGAAATGAGGCATCTCTTTATAAGAAGCGTTAGAACTCTATTGCTACGATACGTAGACATCTGCAAACGCTATTTCCTAGCATGGAAGTGTCGCAATTACATTCTTTGATGTGAATACGAGATATACATGACACTTCGCAATGAATATTATATCTTCTCATGAAATATAGCAGTGAGATGGGATATCGCGTTTTAAGAAGCATTAGAACTCTATTGCTACGATACGTAGACATCTGCAAACGCTATTTCCTAGCATGGAAGTGTCGCATTTACATTCGTTTGAAGTGAATACGAGATATACATGACACTTCGCAATGAATATTATATCTTATCATGAAACATAGGAATGAGGTGCTATATCGCGTTTTGAGAAGCATTAGAACTCTATTGCTACGATACGTAGACGTCTGCAAACGCTATTTCCTAGCATGGAAGTGTCGCATTTACATTCGTTTGAAGTGAATACGAGATATACTTGACACTTCGCAATGATTATTATATCTTATCATGAAACATAGGAATGAGATGCGATATCGCGTTTTAAGAAGCATTAGAACTCCATTGCTACGATATGTAGACATCTGCAAACGCTATTTCCTAGCATGGAAGTGTCGCATTTACATTCATTTGAAGTGAATACGAGGTATACATGACACTTCGCAATGAATATTATACCTTATCATGAAACATAGAAGGGAGATGCGATATCGCGTTTTAGGAAGCATTGGAACTCTATTGCTGCGATACGTAGACATCTGCAAACGCTATTTCTAGCATGGAAGTGTCGCATTTACATTCTTTTGATGTGAATACGAGATATACATGACACTTCGCAATGAATATTATATCTTATCATGAAACATAAGAATGAGGTTCTATATCGCGTTTTGAGAAGCATTAGAACTCTATTGCTACGATACGTAGACCTTCTGCAAACGCTATTTCCTAGCATGGAAGTGTCGCATTTACATTCTTTGAAGTGAATACGAGGTATACATGACACATCGCAATGAATATTATATCTTCTCATGAAACATAGGAATGAGGTGCTATATCGCGTTTTGAGAAGCATTAGAACTCTATTGCTACGATACGTAGACGTCTGCAAACGCTATTTCCTAGCATGGAAGTGTCGCATTTAAATTCGTTTGAAGTGAATACGAGATATACATGACACTTCGCAATGATTATTATAACTTATCATGAAACATAGGAATGAGATGCGATATCGCGTTTTAAGAAGCATTAGAACTCTATTGCTACGATATGTAGACATCTGCAAACGCTATTTCCTAGCATGGAAGTGTCGCATTTACATTCGTTTGAAGTAAATACAAGGTATACATTACACTTCGCAATGAATATTATACCTTATCATGAAACATAGAAGGGAGATGCGATATCGCGTTTTAGGATGCACTGGAACTCTATTGCTGCGATACGTAGACATCTGCAAACGCTATTTCCTATCAAGGAAGTGTCGCATTTACATTCTTGTGAAGAGAAATCGCGGTATACATGACACTTCGCAATGAATATTATATCTTATCATATAACATAGAAGTGAGATGCTATATCGCGTCTTAAGAAGCATTAGAACCCTATTGCAACGATACGTGGACATCTGCAACCGCTACTTCCTAGCATGAAAGTGTCGCATTTACATTCATTTGAAGTGAATACGAGGTATACATGACACTCCACAATGAATATTATATCTTATCACGGAACATAGAAATGAAATGAGGCATCTCTTTATAAGAAGCGTTAGAACTCTATTGCTACGATACGTAGACATCTGCAAACGCTATTTCCTAGCATGGAAGTGTCGCAATTACATTCTTTTGATGTGAATACGAGATATACATGACACTTCGCAATGAATATTATATCTTCTCATGAAATATAGCAGTGAGATGGGATATCGCGTTTTAAGAAGCATTAGAACTCTATTGCTACGATACGTAGACATCTGCAAACGCTATTTCCTAGCATGGAAGTGTCGCATTTACATTCGTTTGAAGTGAATACGAGATATACATGACACTTCGCAATGAATATTATATCTTATCATGAAACATAGGAATGAGGTGCTATATCGCGTTTTGAGAAGCATTTGAACTCTATTGCTACGAAACGTAGACATCTGCAAAGGCTATTCCCTAGCATGGAAGGGTCGCATTTACATTCTTTTGAAGTGAGTACGAGGTATACATATCACTCCATAATGAATATTATATCTTATCATGAAACATAGCAGTGTGATGCGATATCTCGTTTTAAGAAGCATTAGAACTCTATTGCTACGATACGTAGACATCTGCAAACGCTATTTCCTAGCATGGAAGTGTCGCATTTACATTCATTTGAAGTGAATACGAGGTATACATGACACTTCGCAATTAATATTATACCTTATCATGAAACATAGAAGGGAGATGCGATATCGCGTTTTAGGAAGCATTGAAACTCTATAGCTGCGATACGTAGACATCTGCAAACGCTATTTCCTATCAAGGAAGTGTCGCATTTACATTCTTGTGAAGAGAAATCGCGGTATACATGACACTTCGCTATGAATATTATATCTTATCATGAGACATAGGAATGAGGTGCTATATCGCGTTTTGAGAAGCATTAGAACTCTATTGCTAATATGCGTAGACATCTGCAAACTCTATTTCCTAGCATTACACTTACATTCCACTTACATTCCACTGAAGTGAATACGAGGTATACATAACACTCCACAATGAATATTATATCTTATCACGAAACATAGAAATGAAATGAGGCATCTCGTTTTAAGACGCATTAGAACTCTATTGCTACGATACGTAGACATCTGCAAACGATATTTCCTAGCATGGAAGTGTCATATTTACATTCTTTTGAAGTGAATACGAGGTATACATGACACTTCGCAATGAATATTATATCTTATCATGAAACATAGAAGTGAGAAACGATATCGCGTTCTGAGAAGCATTAAAACTCTATTGCTACGATACGTAGACATCTGCAAACGCTATTTCCTAGCATGGAAGGGTCGCATTTACACTCTTTTGAAGTGAGTACGAGGTATACATAACACTCCATAATGAATATTATATCTTTTCATGAAACATAGCAGTAGGATGCGATATCGCGTTTTAAGAAGCATTAGAAATCTATTGCTACGATACGTAGTCATCTGCAAACGCTATTTCCTAGCATGGAAGTGTCGAATTTACATTCATTTGAAGTGAATACGAGGTATACATGACACTTCGCAATGAATATTATACCTTATCATGGAACATAGAAGTGAGATGCGATATCGCGTTCTAAGAAGCATTAGAACCCTATTACTGCAATACGTAGACATCTGCAAACGCTACTTCCTAGCATGGAAGTATCGCATTTACATTCTTTTGTAGTGAATACGAGGTATACATGACACTTCGCAATGAATATTATATCTTATCATGAAACATAGAAGTGAAATGCGATATCGCGTTCTAAGAAGCATTAGAACTCTATTGCTACGATACGTAGACATCTGCAAAGGCTATTTCCTAGCATGGAAGGGTCGCATTTACATTCATTAGAAGTGAATACGAGATATACATGACACTTCGCAATGAATATTATAGCTTATCATGAAACATAGGAATGAGGTGCTATATCGCGTTTTAAGACGCATTAGATCTATATTGCTATTATACGTAGACATCTGCAAACTCTATTTCCTAGCAAGGAAATTTCGCACTTACATTCCACTGAAGTGAATACGAGGAATACATAACATTACACAATGAATATTATACCTTACTACGAAACATAGAAGTGAAATACGACATCCCGTTTTAAGAAGCATTAGTACTCTATTGCTACGATACGTAGACATCTGCAAAGGCTATTTCCTAGCATGGAAGGGTCGCATTTACATTCTTTTGAAGTGAGTACGAGGTATACATAACACTCCATAATGAATATTATATCTTATCATGAAACATAGCAGTGAGAAGCGATATCGCGTTTTAAGAAGCATTAGAACTCTATTGCTACGATACGTAGACATCTGCAAACGCTATTTCCTAGCATGGAAGTGTCGCATTTACATTCATTTGAAGTGAATACGAGGTATACATGACACTTCGCAATGAATATTACATCTTATCATGAAACATAGGAATGAGGTGCTATATCGCGTTTTGAGAAGCATTAGAACTCTATTGCTATTATACGTAGACATCTGCAAACTCTATTTCCTAGCAAAGAAATTTCGCACTTACATTCCACTGAAGTGAATACGAGGTATACATAACATTACACAATGAATATTATATCTTATTACGAAACATAGAAGTGAAATACGACATCTCGTTTTACGAAGCATTAGAACTCTATTGCTACGATACGTAGACATCTGCAAAGGCTATTTCCTAGCATGGAAGGGTCGCATTTACATTCTTTTGAAGTGAGTACGAGGTATACATAACACTCCATAATGAATATTATATCTTATCATGAAACATAGCAGTGAGAAGCGATATCGCGTTTTAAGAAGCATTAGAACTCTATTGCTACGATACGTAGACATCTGCAAACGCTATTTCCTAGCATGGAAGTGTCGCATTTACATTCATTTGAAGTGAATACGAGGTATACATGACACTTCGCAATGAATATTATACCTTATCATGAAACATAGAAGGGAGATGCGATATCGCGTTTTAGGAAGCATTGGAACTCTATTGCTGCGATACGTAGACATCTGCAAACGCTATTTCCTAGCATGGAAGTGTCGCGTTTACATTCTTTTGATGTGAATACGAGATATACATGATACTTCGCAATGAATATTATATCTTATCATGAAACATAAGAATGAGGTGCTATATCGCGTTTTGAGAAGCATTAGAACTCTATTGCTACGATACGTAGACTTCTGCAAACGCTATTTCCTAGCATGGAAGTGTCGCATTTACATTCTTTTGAAGTGAATACGAGGTATACATGACACATCGCAATGAATATTATATCTTCTCATGAAACATAGGAATGAGGTGCTATATCGCGTTTTGAGAAGTATTAGAACTCTATTGCTACGATACGTAGACGTCTGCAAACGCTATTTCCTAGCATGGAAGTGTCGCATTTAAATTCGTTTGAAGTGAATACGAGATATACATGACACTTCGCAATGATTATTATAACTTATCATGAAACATAGGAATGAGATGCGATATCGCGTTTTAAGAAGCATTAGAACTCTATTGCTACGATATGTAGACATCTGCAAACGCTATTTCCTAGCATGGAAGTGTCGCATTTACATTCGTTTGAAGTAAATACGAGGTATACATTACACTTCGCAATGAATATTATACCTTATCATGAAACATAGAAGGGAGATGCGATATCGCGTTTTAGGATGCATTGGAACTCTATTGCTGCGATACGTAGACATCTGCAAACGCTATTTCCTATCAAGGAAGTGTCACATTTACATTCTTGTGAAGAGAAATCGCGGTATACATGACACTTCGCAATGAATATTATATCTTATCATATAACATAGAAGTGAGATGCTATATTGCGTCTTAAGAAGCATTAGAACCCTATTGCAACGATACGTGGACATCTGCAACCGCTACTTCCTAGCATGAAAGTGTCGCATTTACATTCATTTGAAGTGAATACGAGGTATACATGACACTCCACAATGAATATTATATCTTATCACGGAACATAGAAATGAAATGAGGCATCTCTTTATAAGAAGCGTTAGAACTCTATTGCTACGATACGTAGACATCTGCAAACGCTATTTCCTAGCATGGAAGTGTCGCAATTACATTCTTTTGATGTGAATACGAGATATACATGACACTTCGCAATGAATATTATATCTTCTCATGAAATATAGCAGTGAGATGCGATATCGCGTTTTAAGAAGCATTAGAACTCTATTGCTACGATACGTAGACATCTGCAAACGCTATTTCCTAGCATGGAAGTGTCGCATTTACATTCGTTTGAAGTGAATACGAGATATACATGACACTTCGCAATGAATATTATATCTTATCATGAAACATAGGAATGAGGTGCTATATCGCGTTTTGAGAAGCATTTGAACTCTATTGCTACGAAACGTAGACATCTGCAAAGGCTATTCCCTAGCATGGAAGGGTCGCATTTACATTCTTTTGAAGTGAGTACGAGGTATACATATCACTCCATAATGAATATTATATCTTATCATGAAACATAGCAGTGTGATGCGATATCTCGTTTTAAGAAGCATTAGAACCCTATTGCTACGATGCGTAGACATCTGCAAACGCTATTTCCTAGCATGGAAGTGTCGCATTTACATTCATTTGAAGTGAATACGAGGTATACATGACACTTCGCAATTAATATTATACCTTATCATGAAACATAGAAGGGAGATGCGATATCGCGTTTTAGGAAGCATTGAAACTCTATAGCTGCGATACGTAGACATCTGCAAACGCTATTTCCTATCAAGGAAGTGTCGCATTTACATTCTTGTGAAGAGAAATCGCGGTATACATGACACTTCGCAATGAATATTATATCTTATCATGAGACATAGGAATGAGGTGCTATATCGCGTTTTGAGAAGCATTAGAACTCTATTGCTAATATGCGTAGACATCTGCAAACTCTATTTCCTAGCATTACACTTACATTCCACTTACATTCCACTGAAGTGAATACGAGGTATACATAACACTCCACAATGAATATTATATCTTATCACGAAACGTAGAAATGAAATGAGGCATCTCGTTTTAATACGCATTAGAACTCTATTGCTACGATACGTAGACATCTGCAAACGATATTTCCTAGCATGGAAGTGTCATATTTACATTCTTTTGAAGTGAATACGAGGTATACATGACACTTCGCAATGAATATTATATCTTATCATGAAACATAGAAGTGAGAAGCGATATCGCGTTCTAAGAAGCATTAGAACTCTATTGCTACGATACGTAGACATCTGCAAACGCTATTTCCTAGCATGGAAGGGTCGCATTTACACTCTTTTGAAGTGAGTACGAGGTATACATAACACTCCATAATGAATATTATATCTTTTCATGAAACATAGCAGTAGGATGCGATATCGCGTTTTAAGAAGCATTAGAAATCTATTGCTACGATACGTAGTCATCTGCAAACGCTATTTCCTAGCATGGAAGTGTCGCATTTACATTCATTTGAAGTGAATACGAGGTATACATGACACTTCGCAATGAATATTATACCTTATCATGGAACATAGAAGTGAGATGCGATATCGCGTTCTAAGAAGCATTAGAACCCTATTACTGCGACACGTAGACATCTGCAAACGCTACTTCCTAGCATGGAAGTATCGCATTTACATTCTTTTGTAGTGAATACGAGGTATACATGACACTTCGCAATGAATATTATATCTTATCATGAAACATAGAAGTGAAATGCGATATCGCGTTCTAAGAAGCATTAGAACTCTATTGCTACGATACGTAGACATCTGCAAAGGCTATTTCCTAGCATGGAAGGGTCGCATTTACATTCATTAGAAGTGAATACGAGATATACATGACACTTCGCAATGAATATTATAGCTTATCATGAAACATAGGAATGATGTGCTATATCGCGTTTTAAGACGCATTAGATCTATATTGCTATTATACGTAGACATCTGCAAACTCTATTTCCTAGCAAGGAAATTTCGCACTTACATTCCACTGAAGTGAATACGAGGTATACATAACATTACACAATGAATATTATACCTTACTACGAAACATAGAAGTGAAATACGACATCCCGTTTTAAGAAGCATTAGTACTCTATTGCTACGATACGTAGACATCTGCAATGGCTATTTCCTAGCATGGAAGGGTCGCATTTACATTCTTTTGAAGTGAGTACGAGGTATACATAACACTCCATAATGAATATTATATCTTATCATGAAACATAGCAGTGAGAAGCGATATCGTGTTTTAAGAAGCATTAGAACTCTTTTGCTACGATACGTAGACATCTGCAAACGCTATTTCCTAGCATGGAAGTGTCGCATTTACATTCATTTGAAGTGAATACGAGGTATACATGACACTTCGCAATGAATATTACATCTTATCATGAAACATAGGAATGAGGTGCTATATCGCGTTTTGAGAAGCATTAGAACTCTATTGCTATTATACGTAGACATCTGCAAACTCTATTTCCTAGCAAAGAAATTTCGCACTTACATTCCACTGAAGTGAATACGAGGTATACATAACATTACACAATGAATATTATATCTTATTACGAAACATAGAAGTGAAATACGACATCTCGTTTTACGAAGCATTAGAACTCTATTGCTACGATACGTAGACATCTGCAAAGGCTATTTCCTAGCAAGGAAGGGTCGCATTTACATTCTTTTGAAGTGAGTACGAGGTATACATAACACTCCATAATGAATATTATATCTTATCATGAAACATAGCAGTGAGAAGCGATATCGCGTTTTAAGAAGCATTAGAACTCTATTGCTACGATACGTAGACATCTGCAAACGCTATTTCCTAGCATGGAAGTGTCGCATTTACATTCATTTGAAGTGAATACGAGGTATACATGACACTTCGCAATGAATATTATACCTTATCATGAAACATAGAAGAGAGATGCGATATCGCGTTTTAGGAAGCATTAGAACTCTATTGCTGCGATACGTAGACATCTGCAAGCAATATTTCCTAGCATGGAAGTGTCGCAGTTACATTCTTTTGAAGTGAATACGAGGTATACATGACACTTCGCAATGAATATTATACCTTATCATGAAACATAGAAGAGAGATGCGATATCGCGTTTTAGGAAGCATTAGAACTCTATTGCTGCGATACGTAGACATCTGCAAACGCTATTTCCTAGCATGGAAGTGTCGCATTTACATTCCTTTGAAGTGAATACGAGATACACATGACACTTCGCAATGAATATTATAGCTTATCATGAAACATAGGAATGAAGTGCTATATCGCGTTTTGAGAAGCATTAGAACTCTATTGCTATTATACGTAGACATCTGCAAACTCTATTTCCTAGCAAGGAAATTTCGCACTTACATTCCACTGAAGTGAATACGAGGTATACATATCATTACACTATGAATATTATATCTTATTACGAAACATAGAAGTGAAATACGACATCTCGTTTTAAGAAGCATTAGTACTCTATTGCTGTGATACGTAGACATCTGCAAACAAGATTTCCTTGCAAGGAAGTGTCGCATTTACATTCTTTTGTAGTGAATACGAGGTATACATGACACTTCGCAATGAATATTATATCTTATCATGAAACATAGAAGTGAAATGCGATATCGCGTTCTAAGAAGCATTAGTACTCTATTGCTACGATACGTAGACATCTGCAAAGGCTATTTCCTAGCATGGAAGGGCCGCATTTACATTCATTAGATGTGAATACGAGATATACATGACACTTCGCAATGAATATTATAGCTTATCATGAAACATAGGAATGAGGTGCTATATCGCGTTTTGAGAAGCATTAGAACTATATTGCTATTATACGTAGACATCTGCAAACTCTATTTCCTAGCAAGGAAATTTCGCACTTACATTCCACTGAAGTGAATACGAGGTATACATAACATTACACAATGAATATTATATCTTATTACGAAACATAGAAGTGAAATACGACATCTCGTTTTAAGAAGCATTAGTACACTATTGCTGTGATACGTAGACATCTGCAAGCAATATTTCCTAGCATGGAAGTGTCATATCTACATTCTTTTGAAGTGAATACGAGGTATACATGACACTTCGCAATGAATATTATATCTTATCATGAAACATAGATGTGAGATGCGATATCGCGTTCTAAGAAGCATCAGAACTCTATTGCTACGATACGTAGACATCTGCAAACGCTATTTCCTAGCATGGAAGTGTCTTATTTACATTCTTTTGAAGTGAATACGAGGTATACATGACACTTCGCAATGAATATTATATCTTATCATGAAACATAAAAGGGAGATGCGATATCGCGTTCTAAGAAGCATTAGAACTCTATTGCTACGATACGTAGACATCTGCAAACTCTATTTCTTAGCATGGAAGGGTCGCATTTACACTCTTTTTAAGTGAGTACGATGTATACATGACACTTCGCAATGAATATTATATCTTATCATGAAACACAAATGGGAGATGCGATATCGCGTTCTAAGAAGCATTAGAACTCTATTGCTACGATACGTAGACATCTGCAAACTCTATTTCCTAGCATGGAAGGGTCGCATTTACACTCTTTTGAAGTGAATACGAGGTATACATAACACTCCACAATGAATATTATATTTTATCACGAAACATAGAAATGAAATGCGGCATCTTGTTTCAAGACGCACTCGAACTCTATTGCTACGATACGTAGACATCTGCAAACGCTATTTCCTAGCATGGAAGTGTCGCATTTACATTCTTTTGAAGTGAATACGAGGTATAGATGACACTTCGCAATGAATATTATATCTTATCATGAAACATAAAAGTGAGATGCGATATCGCGTTTTAAGGAGCATTGGAACTCTATTGCTACGATACGTAGACATCTGCAAACGCTATTTCCTAGCATGGAAGTGTCTTATTTACGTTCTTTTGAAGTGAATACGAGGTATACATGACACTTCGCAATGAATACTATATCTTATCATGAAACATAGCAGTGAGATGCGATATCGCGTTTTAAGAAGCATTAGAACTCTATTGTTGCGATACGTAGACATCTGCAAACGCTATTTCCTAGGACGGAAGGGTCGCATTTACATTCTTGTGAAGTGAAATCGAGGTATACATGACACTTCGCAATGAATACTATATCTTATCATGAAACATAGAGGTGAGATGCGATATAGCGTTCTAAGAAGCACTAGAACTCTATTGCTACGATACGTAGACATCTGCAAACGCTATTTCCTAGGATGGAAGGGTCGCATTTACATTCTTTTGAAGTGAGTACGAGGTATACATAACACTGCATAATGAATATTATATCTTCTCATGAAACATAGGAATGAGGTGCTATATAGCGTTTTGAGAAGCATTAGAACTCTATTGCTACGATACGTAGACATCTGCAAACGCTATTTCCTAGCATGGAAGTGTCGCATTTACATTCGTTTGAAGTGAATACGAGATATACATGACACTTCGCAATGAATATTATATCTTATCATGAAACATAGGAATGAGATGCGATATCGCGTTTTAAGAAGCATTAGAACTCTATTGCTACGATACGTAGACATCTGCAAACGCTATTTCCTAGCATGGAAGTGTCGCATTTACATTCGTTTGAAGTGAATACGAGATATACATGACACTTCGCAATGAATATTATACCTTATCATGAAACATAGAAGAGAGATGCGATATCGCGTTTTAAGAAGCATAAGAACTCTATTGCGGCGATACGTAGACATCTGCAAACTCTATTTCCTAGCATGGACATGTGGCACCTACATTCCACTGAAGTGAATACGAGGTATATATAACATTACACAATGAGTATTATATCTTATTACGAAACATAGAAATGAAATACGACATCTCGTTTTAAGAAGCATTAGTACTCTATTGCTGTGATACGTACACATCTGCAAACAATATTTCCTAGCAAGGAAGTGTCGCATTTACATTCTTGTGAAGTGAAATCGAGGTATACATGACACTTCGCACTGAATAATATATCTTATCATGAAACATAGAAGAGAGGTGCGATATCGCATTTTAGGGAGCATTAGAACTCTATTGCTGTGATACGTAGACATCTGCAAACAATATTTCCTAACAAGGGAGTGTCGCATTTACATTCTTGTGAAGTGAAATCGAGGTATACATGAAACTTCGCAAAGAATATTATATCTTATCATGGAACATAGAAGTGAGATGCGATATTGCGTTCTAAGAAGCATTAGAACCCTATTGCTACGATACGTAGACATCTGCAAACTCTATTTCCTAGCATGGACATGTGGCACTTACATTCCACTGAAGTGAATACGAGGTATACATAACATTACACAATGAGTATTATATCTTATTACGAAACATAGAAATGAAATACGACATCTCGTATTAAGAAGCATTATTACTCTATTGCTGTGATACGTAGACATCTGCAAACAATATTTCCTAGCAAGGAAGTGTAGCATTTACATTCTTGTGAAGTGAAATCGAGGTATACATGACACTTCGCAATGAATATTATACCTTATCATGAAACATAGAAGAGAGATGCCATATCGCGTTTTAGGACGCATTAGAACTCTATTGCTGCGATACGTAGACATCTGCAAACGCTATTTCCTAGCATGGAAGTGTCGCATTTACATTCGTTTGAAGTGAAAACGAGATATACATGACACTTCGCAATGAATATTATATCTTATCATGAAACATAGAAGTGAGATGCGATATCGCGTTCTAAGAAGCACTAGAACTCTATTGCTACGATACGTAGACATCTGCAAACGCTATTTCCCAGGATGGAAGGGACGCATTTACATTTTTTTGAAGTGAGCACGAGGTATACATAACACTCCATAATGAATATTATATCTTATCATGAAACATAGGAAGGAGGTGCTATATCGCGTTTTGAGAAGCATTAGAACTCTATTGCTACGATACGTAGACATCTGCAAAGGATATTCCCTAGCATGGAAGGGTCGCATTTACATTCTTTTGAAGTGAGTACGATGTATACATGTCACTCCATAATGAATATTATATCTTATCATGAAACATAGCAGTGAGATGCGATATCGCGTTTTAAGAAGCATTAGTACTCTATTGCTACGATACGTAGACATCTGCAAACTCTACTTCCTAGCATGGAAGTGTCGCATTTACATTCATTTGAAGTGAATACGAGGTATACATGACACTTCGCAATGAATATTGTACCTTATCATGAAACATAGAAGCGAGATGCGATATCGCGTTTTAGGAAGCGTTGGAACTCTATTGCTGCGATACGTAGACATCTGCAAACGCTACTTCCTAGCATGGAAGTGTCGCATTTACATTCTTTTGATGTGAATACGAGATATACATGACACATCGCAATGAATATTATATCTTCTCATGAAACATAGAAGTGAGATGCGATATCGCGTTTTAAGGAGCATTAGATCTCTATTGCTACGATACGTAGACATCTGCAAACGCTATTTCCTAGCATGGAAGTGCCTTATTTACGTTCTTTTGAAGTGAATACGAGGTATACATGACACTTCGCAATGAATATTATACCTTATCATGAAACATAGAAGAGAGATGCGATATCGCGTTTTAGGAAGCATTAGAACTCTATTGCTGCGATACGTAGACATCTGCAAACTCTATTTCCTAGCATGGACATGTGGCACTTACATTCCACTGAAGTGAATACGAGGTATATATAACATTACACAATGAGTATTATATCTTATTATGAAACATAGAAATGAAATACGACATCTCGTTTTAAGAAGCATTAGTACTCTATTGCTGTGATACGTAGACATCTGCAAACAATATTTCCTAGCAAGGAAGTGTCGCATTTACATTCTTGTGAAGTGAAATCGAGGTATACATGACACTTCGCACTGAATAATATATCTTATCATGAAACATAGAAGAGAGGTGCGATATCGCATTTTAGGGAGCATTAGAACTCTATTGCTACGATACGTAGACATCTGCAAACAATATTTCCTAGCATTGAAGTGTCTTATTTACGTTCTTTTGGAGTGAATACGAGGTATACATGACACTTCGCAATGAATATTATACCTTATCATGAAGCATAGAAGGGAGATGCGATATCGCGTTTTAGGAAGCATTGGAACTCTATTGCTGCGATACGTAGACATCTGCAAAGGCTATTCCCTAGCATAGAAGGGTCGCATTTACATTCTTTTGAAGTGAGTACGAGGTATACATATCACTCCATAATGAATATTATACCTTATCATGAAACATAGCAGTGAGATGCGACATCTCGTTTTAAGAAGCATTAGTACTCTATTGCTACGATACGTAGACATCTGCGAACGCTACTTCCTAGCATGGAAGTGTCGCATTTACATTCTTTTGATGTGAATACGAGATATACATGACACATCGCAATGAATATTATATCTTATCATGATACATAGGAATGAGGTGCTATATCGCGTTTTGAGAAGCATTAGAACTCTATTGCTACGATACGTAGACATCTGCAAAGGCTATTCCCTAGCATGGAAGTGTCGCATTTACATTCTTTTGATGTGAATACGAGATATACATGACACATCGCAATGAATATTATATCTTATCATGAAACATAGGAATGAGGTGCTATATCGCGTTTTGAGAAGCATTAGAACTCTATTGCTACGATACGTAGACATCTGCAAACGCTATTTCCTAGCATGGAAGTGTCGCATTTACATTCTTTTGATGTGAATACGAGATATACATGACACTTCGCAATGAATATTATATCTTCTCATGAAACATAGATGTGAGATGCGATATCGCGTTTTAAGGAGCATTAGAACTCTATTGCTGCGATACGTAGACATCTGCAAACTCTATTTCCTAGCATGGACATGTGGCACTTACATTCCACTGAAGTGAATACGAGGTATATATAACATTACACAATGAGTATTATATCTTATTATGAAACATAGAAATGAAATACGACATCTCGTTTTAAGAAGCATTAGTACTCTATTGCTGTGATACGTAGACATCTGCAAACAATATTTCCTAGCAAGGAAGTGTCGCATTTACATTCTTGTGAAGTGAAATCGAGGTATACATGACACTTCGCACTGAATAATATATCTTATCATGAAACATAGAAGAGTGGTGCGATATCGCATTTTAGAGAGCATTAGAACTCTATTGCTACGATACGTAGACATCTGAAAACTATATTTCCTAGCATTGAAGTGTCTTATTTACGTTCTTTTGGAGTGAATACGAGGTATACATGACACTTCGCAATGAATATTATACCTTATCATGAAGCATAGAAGGGAGATGCGATATCGCGTTTTAGGAAGCATTGGAACTCTATTGCTGCGATACGTAGACATCTGCAAACGCTACTTCCTAGCATGGAAGTGTCGCATTTACATTCTTTTGATGTGAATACGAGATATACATGACACTTCGCAATGAATATTATATCTTATCATGAAACATAGGAATGAGGTGCTATATCGCGTTTTGAGAAGCATTAGAACTCCATTGCTACGATACGTAGACATCTGCAAACGCTATTTCCTAGCATGGAAGTGTCGCATTTACATTCTTTTGAAGTGAATACGAGGTATACATGACACATCGCAATGAATATTATATCTTATCATGAAACATAGGAATGAGATGCGATATCGCGTTTTAAGAAGCATTAGAACTCTATTGCTATGATACGTAGACTAATTCAAACGCTATTTCCTAGCATGGAAGTGTCTTATTTACGTTCTTTTGAAGTGAATACGAGGTATACATGACACTTCGCAATGAATATTATATCTTATCATGAAACATAGAGGTGAGATGCGATATCGCGTTCTAAGAAGCACTAGAACTCTATTGCTACGATACGTAGACATCTGCAAACGCTATTTCCTAGGATGGAAGGGTCGCATTTACATTCTTTTGAAGTGAGTACGAGGTATACATAACACTCCATAATGAATATTATATCTTCTCATGAAACATAGGAATGAGGTGCTATATCGCGTTTTGAGAAGCATTAGAACTCTATTGCTACGATACGTAGACATCTGCAAACGCTATTTCCTAGCATGGAAGTGTCGCATTTACATTCGTTTGAAGTGAATACAAGATATACATGACACTTCGCAATGAATATTATATCTTATCATGAAACATAGGAATGAGCTGCGATATCGCGTTTTAAGAAGCATTAGAACTCTATTGCTACGATACGTAGATATCTGCAAACGCTATTTCCTAGCATGGAAGTGTCGCATTTACATTCGTTTGAAGTGAATACGAGATATACATGACACTTCGCAATGAATATTATATCTTATCATGAAACATAGGAATGAGGTGCTATATCGCGTTTTGAGAAGCATTAGAACTCTATTGCTACGATACGTAGACATCTGCAAACGCTATTTCCTAGCATGGAAGTGTCGCATTTACATTCATTTGAAGTGAATACGAGGTATACATGGCACTTCGCAATGAATATTATACCTTATCATGAAACATAGAAGGGAGATGCGATATCGCGTTTTAGGAAGCATTGGAACTCTATTGCTGCGATACGTAGACATCTGCAAACGCTATTTCCTAGCATGGAAGTGTCACATTTACATTCTTTTGATGTGAATACGAGATATACATGACACTTCGCAATGAATATTATATCTTAACATGAAACATAGGAATGAGGTGCTATATCGCGTTTTGAGAAGCATTAGAACTCTATTGCTACTATACGTAGACATCTGCAAATGCTATTTCCTAGCATGGAAGTGTCGCATTTACATTCCTTTGAAGTGAATACGAGGTATACATGACACATAGCAATGAATATTATATGTTATCATGAAACATAAAAGTGAGATGCGATATCGCGTTCTAAGAAGCATTAGAACTCTATTGCTACGATACGTAGACATCTGCAAAGGCTATTCCCTAGCATAGAAGGGTCGCATTTACATTCTTTTGAAGTGAGTACGAGGTATACATATCACTCCATAATGAATATTATACCTTATCATGAAACATAGCAGTGAGATGCGACATCTCGTTTTAAGAAGCATTATTACTCTATTGCTACGGTACATAGACATCTGCAAACGCTATTTCCTAGCATGGCAGTGTCATATTTACATTCTTTTGAAGTGAATACGAGGTATACATGGCACTTCGCAATGAATATTATACCTTATCATGAAACATAGAAGGGAGATGCGATATCGCGTTTTAGGAAGCATTGGAACTCTATTGCTGCGATACGTAGACATCTGCAAACGCTATTTCCTAGCATGGAAGTGTCGCATTTACATCCTTTTGATGTGAATACGAGGTACACATGACACTTCGCAATGAATATTATATCTTATCATGAAACATAGAGGTGAGATGCGATATCGCGATCTAAGAAGCACTAGAACTCTATTGCTACGATACGTAGACATCTGCAAACGCTATTTCCTAGGATGGAAGGGTCGCATTTACATTCTTTTGAAGTGAGTACGAGGTATACATAACACTCCATAATGAATATTATATCTTATCACGGAACATAGAAATGAAATGAGGCATCTCGTTATAAGAAGCATTAGAACTCTATTGCTACTATACGTAGACATCTGCAAACGCTATTTCCTAGCATGGAAGTGTCACAATTACAATCTTTTGATGTGAATACGAGATATACATGACACTTCGCAATGAATATTATATCTTCTCATGAAATATAGCAGTGAGATGCGATATCGCGTTCTAAGAAGCATTAGAACTTTATTGCTACGATACGTAGACATCTGCAAACGCTATTTCCTAGCATGGAAGTGTCGCACTTACATTCGTTTGAAGTGAATACGAGATATACATGACACTTCGCAATGAATATTATATCTTATCATGAAACATAAAAGTGAGATGCGATATCGCGTTCTAAGAAGCTTTGGAACTCTATTGCTACGATACGTAGACATCTGCAAAGGCTATTCCCTAGCATGGAAGGGTCGCATTTACATTTTTTTGAAGTGAGTACGAGGTATACATATCACTCCATAATGAATATTATATCTTATCATGAAACATAGCAGTGAGATGCGATATCGCGTTTTAAGAAGCATTAGAACTGTATTGCTACGATACGTAGACATCTGCAAACGCTATTTCCTAGCATGGAAGTGTCGCATTTACATGCATTTGAAGTGAATACGAGGTATACATGACACTTCCCAATGAATATTATACCTTATCATGAAACATAGAAGGGAGATGCGATATCGCGTTTTAGGAAGCATTGGAACTCTATTGCTGCGATACGTAGAAATCTGCAAACGCTATTTCCTAGCATGGAAGTGTCGCATTTACATTCTTTTGATGTGAATACGAGATATACATGACACTTCGCAATGATTATTATATCTTATCATGAAACATAGGAATGAGGTGCTATATCGCGTTTTGAGAAGCATTAGAACTCTATTGCTACGATACGTAGACATCTGCAAACGCTATTTCCTAGCATGGAAGTGTCTTATTTACGTTCTTTTGAAAGTGAATACGAGGAATGCACGACACTTCGCAATGAATATTGTATCTTATCATGGAACATAGAAGGGAGATGCGATATCGCGTTTTAGGAAGCATTGGAAATCTATTGCTGCGATACATAGAAGTCTGCAAACGCTATTTCCTAGCATGGATGTGTCGCATTTACATTCTTTTGATGTGAATACGAGGTATACAAGACACTCCACAATGAATATTATATCTTATCACGGAACATAGAAATGAAATGAGGCATCTCGTTTTAAGAGGCATTTGAACTCTATTGCTACGATACGTAGACATCTGCAAACGCTATTTCCTAGCATGGAAGTGTCGCATTTACATTCATTTGAAGTGAATACGAGGTATACATGACGCTTCGCAATGAATATTATACCTTATCATGAAACATGGAAGAGAGGTGCGATATCGCGTTTTAAGAAGCATTAGAACTCTATTGCTACGATACGTAGACATCTGCAAACGCTATTTTCTAGCATGGAAGTGTCGCACTTACATTCATTTCAAGTGAATACGAGGTATACATGACACTCCACAATGAATATTATATCTTATCACGGAACATAGAAATGAAATGAGGCATCTCGTTATAAGAAGCATTAGAACTCTATTGCTACGATACGTAGACATCTGCAAACGCTATTTCCTAGCATGGAAGTGTCGCAATTACATTCTTTTGATGTGAATACGAGATATACATGACACTTCGCAATGAAAATTATATCTTCTCATGTAATATAGCAGTGAGATGCGATATCGCGTTTTAAGAAGCATTAGAACTCTATTGCTACGATACGTAGACATCTGCAAACGCTATTTTCTAGCATGGAAGTGTCGCACTTACATTCATTTCAAGTGAATACGAGGTATACATGACACTCCACAATGAATATTATATCTTATCACGGAACATAGAAATGAAATGAGGCATCTCGTTTTACGAAGCATTAGAACTCTATTGCTACGATACGTAGACATCTGCAAACGCTATTTCCTAGCATGGAAGTGTCGCATTTACATTCATTTGAAGTGAATACGAGGTATACATGACACTTCGCAATGAATATTATACCTTATCATGAAACATAGAAGGGAGATGCGATATCGCGTTTTAGGAAGCATTGGAACTCTATTGCTGCGATACGTAGACATCTGCAAACGCTATTTCCTAGCATGGAAGTGTCGCATTTACATTCTTTTGATGTGAATGCGAGATATACATGACACTTCGCAATGAATATTATATCTTACCATGAAACATAAGAATGAGGTGCTATATCGCGTTTTGAGAAGCATTAGAACTCTATTGCTACGATACGTAGACATCTGCAAACGCTATTTCCTAGCATGGAAGTGTCGCATTTACATTCTTTTGAAGTGAATACGAGGTATACATGACACATCGCAATGAATATTATATCTTCTCATGAAACATAGGAATGAGGTGCTATATCGCGTTTTGAGAAGCATTAGAACTCTATTGCTACGATACGTAGACGTCTGCAAACGCTATTTCCTAGCATGGAAGTGTCGCATTTAAATTCGTTTGAAGTGAATACGAGATATACATGACACTTCGCAATGATTATTATAACTTATCATGAAACATAGGAATGGGATGCGATATCGCGTTTTAAGAAGCATTAGAACTCTATTGCTACGATACGTAGACATCTGCAAACGCTATTTCCTAGCATGGAAGTGTCGCATTTACATTCGTTTGAAGTGAATACGAGGTATACATGACACTTCGCAATGATTATTATATCTTATCATGAAACATAGGAATGAGATGCGATATCGCGTTTTAAGAAGCATTAGAACTCTATTGCTACGATACGTAGACATCTGCAAACGCTATTTCCTAGCATGGAAGTGTCGCATTTACATTCGTTTGAAGTGAATACGAGATATACATGACACTTCGCAATGAATATTATATCTTATCATGAAACATAGGAATGAGGTGCTATATCGCGTTTTGAGAAGCATTAGAACTCTATTGCTACGATACGTAGATATCTGCAAACGCTATTTCCTAGCATGGAAGTGTCGCATTTACATTCTTTTGAAGTGAATACGAGGTATACATGACACTTCCCAATGAATATTATACCTTATCATGAAACATAGAAGGGAGATGCGATATCGCGTTTTAGGAAGCATTGGAACTCTATTGCTGCGATACGTAGAAATCTGCAAACGCCATTTCCTAGCATGGAAGTGTCGCATTTACATTCTTTTGATGTGAATACGAGATATACATGACACTTCGCAATGATTATTATATCTTATCATGAAACATAGGAATGAGGTGCTATATCGCGTTTTGAGAAGCATTAGAACTCTATTGCTACGATACGTAGACATCTGCAAACGCTATTTCCTAGCATGGAAGTGTCTTATTTACGTTCTTTTGAAAGTGAATACGAGGAATGCACGACACTTCGCAATGAATATTGTATCTTATCATGGAACATAGAAGGGAGATGCGATATCGCGTTTTAGGAAGCATTGGAAATCTATTGCTGCGATACATAGAAGTCTGCAAACGCTATTTCCTAGCATGGATGTGTCGCATTTACATTCTTTTGATGTGAATACGAGGTATACAAGACACTCCACAATGAATATTATATCTTATCACGGAACATAGAAATGAAATGAGGCATCTCGTTTTAAGAGGCATTTGAACTCTATTGCTACGATACGTAGACATCTGCAAACGCTATTTCCTAGCATGGAAGTGTCGCATTTACATTCATTTGAAGTGAATACGAGGTATACATGACGCTTCGCAATGAATATTATACCTTATCATGAAACATGGAAGAGAGGTGCGATATCGCGTTTTAAGAAGCATTAGAACTCTATTGCTACGATACGTAGACATCTGCAAACGCTATTTTCTAGCATGGAAGTGTCGCACTTACATTCATTTCAAGTGAATACGAGGTATACATGACACTCCACAATGAATATTATATCTTATCACGGAGCATAGAAATGAAATGAGGCATCTCGTTATAAGAAGCATTAGAACTCTATTGCTACGATACGTAGACATCTGCAAACGCTATTTCCTAGCATGGAAGTGTCGCAATTACATTCTTTTGATGTGAATACGAGATATACATGACACTTCGCAATGAAAATTATATCTTCTCATGTAATATAGCAGTGAGATGCGATATCGCGTTTTAAGAAGCATTAGAACTCTATTGCTACGATACGTAGACATCTGCAAACGCTATTTCCTAGCATGGAAGTGTCGCATTTACATTCTCTTGAAGTGAATACGAGGTATACATGACACTTCGCAATGAATATTATATCTTATCATGAAACATAAAAGTGAGATGCGATATCGCGTTCTAAGAAGCATTAGAACTCTATTGCTACGATACGTAGACATCTGCAAAGGCTATTCCCTAGCATGGAAGGGTCGCATTTACATTCTTTTGAAGTGAGTACTAGGTATACATATCACTCCATAATGAATATTATTTCTTATCATGAAACATAGCAGTGAGATGCGACATCTCGTTTTAAGAAGCATTATTACGCTATTGCTACGATACGTAGACATCTGCAAACGCTATTTCCTAGCATGGAAGTGTCGCATTTACATTCATTTGAAGTGAATACGAGGTATACATGACACTTCGCAATGAATATTATACCTTATCATGAAACATAGAAGGGAGATGCGATATCGCGTTTTAGGAAGCATTGGAACTCTATTGCTGCGATACGTAGACATCTGCAAACGCTATTTCCTAGCATGGAAGTGTCGCATTTACATTCTTTTGATGTGAATGCGAGATATACATGACACTTCGCAATGAATATTATATCTTACCATGAAACATAAGAATGAGGTGCTATATCGCGTTTTGAGAAGCATTAGAACTCTATTGCTACGATACGTAGACATCTGCAAACGCTATTTCCTAGCATGGAAGTGTCGCATTTACATTCTTTTGAAGTGAATACGAGGTATACATGACACATCGCAATGAATATTATATCTTCTCATGAAACATAGGAATGAGGTGCTATATCGCGTTTTGAGAAGCATTAGAACTCTATTGCTACGATACGTAGACGTCTGCAAACGCTATTTCCTAGCATGGAAGTGTCGCATTTAAATTCGTTTGAAGTGAATACGAGATATACATGACACTTCGCAATGATTATTATAACTTATCATGAAACATAGGAATGGGATGCGATATCGCGTTTTAAGAAGCATTAGAACTCTATTGCTACGATACGTAGACATCTGCAAACGCTATTTCCTAGCATGGAAGTGTCGCATTTACATTCGTTTGAAGTGAATACGAGGTATACATGACACTTCGCAATGATTATTATATCTTATCATGAAACATAGGAATGAGATGCGATATCGCGTTTTAAGAAGCATTAGAACTCTATTGCTACGATACGTAGACATCTGCAAACGCTATTTCCTAGCATGGAAGTGTCGCATTTACATTCGTTTGAAGTGAATACGAGATATACATGACACTTCGCAATGAATATTATATCTTATCATGAAACATAGGAATGAGGTGCTATATCGCGTTTTGAGAAGCATTAGAACTCTATTGCTACGATACGTAGACATCTGCAAACGCTATTTCCTAGCATGGAAGTATCGCATTTACATTCATTTGAAGTGAATACGAGGTATACATGACACTTCGCAATGAATATTATACCTTATCATGAAACATAGAAGGGAGATGCGATATCGCGTTCTAGGAAGCATTGGAACTCTGTTGCTGCGATACGTAGACATCTGCAAACGCTATTTCCTAGCATGGAAGTGTCGCATTTACATTCTTTTGATGTGAATACGAGGTACACATGACACTTCGCAATGAATATTATATCTTATCATGAAACATAGAGGTGAGATGCGATATCGCGATCTAAGAAGCACTAGAACTCTATTGCTACGATACGTAGACATCTGCAAACGCTATTTCCTAGGATGGAAGGGTCGCATTTACATTCTTTTGAAGTGAGTACGAGGTATACATAACACTCCATAATGAATATTATATCTTCTCATGAAACATAGGAATGAGGTGCTATATCGCGTTTTGAGAAGCATTAGAACTCTATTGCTACGATACGTAGACATCTGCAAACGCTATTTCCTAGCATGGAAGTGTCGCATTTACATTCGTTTGAAGTGAATACGAGATACACATGACACTTCGCAATGATTATTATATCTTATCATGAAACATAGGAATGAGATGCGATTTCGCGTTTTAAGAAGCATTAGAACTCTATTGCTACGATACGTAGACATCTGTAAACGCTATTTCCTAGCATGGAAGTGTCGCATTTACATTCATTTGAAGTGAATACGAGGTATACATGACACACCATAATGAATATTATATCTTATCACGGAACATAGAAATGAAATGAGGCATCTCGTTATAAGAAGCATTAGAACTCTATTGCTACTATACGTAGACATCTGCAAACGCTATTTCCTAGCATGGAAGTGTCACAATTACAATCTTTTGATGTGAATACGAGATATACATGACACTTCGCAATGAATATTATATCTTCTCATGAAATATAGCAGTGAGATGCGATATCGCGTTCTAAGAAGCATTAGAACTCTATTGCTACGATACGTAGACATCTGCAAACGCTATTTCCTAGCATGGAAGTGTCGCACTTACATTCGTTTGAAGTGAATACGAGATATACATGACACTTCGCAATGAATATTATATCTTATCATGAAACATAAAAGTGAGATGCGATATCGCGTTCTAAGAAGCTTTGGAACTCTATTGCTACGATACGTAGACATCTGCAAAGGCTATTCCCTAGCATGGAAGGGTCGCATTTACATTTTTTTGAAGTGAGTACGAGGTATACATATCACTCCATAATGAATATTATATCTTATCATGAAACATAGCAGTGAGATGCGATATCGCGTTTTAAGAAGCATTAGAACTGTATTGCTACGATACGTAGACATCTGCAAACGCTATTTCCTAGCATGGAAGTGTAGCATTTACATGCATTTGAAGTGAATACGAGGTATACATGACACTTCCCAATGAATATTATACCTTATCATGAAACATAGAAGGGAGATGCGATATCGCGTTTTAGGAAGCATTGGAACTCTATTGCTGCGATACGTAGAAATCTGCAAACGCTATTTCCTAGCATGGAAGTGTCGCATTTACATTCTTTTGATGTGAATACGAGATATACATGACACTTCGCAATGATTATTATATCTTATCATGAAACATAGGAATGAGGTGCTATATCGCGTTTTGAGAAGCATTAGAACTCTATTGCTACGATACGTAGACATCTGCAAACGCTATTTCCTAGCATGGAAGTGTCTTATTTACGTTCTTTTGAAAGTGAATACGAGGAATGCACGACACTTCGCAATGAATATTGTATCTTATCATGGAACATAGAAGGGAGATGCGATATCGCGTTTTAGGAAGCATTGGAAATCTATTGCTGCGATACATAGAAGTCTGCAAACGCTATTTCCTAGCATGGATGTGTCGCATTTACATTCTTTTGATGTGAATACGAGGTATACAAGACACTCCACAATGAATATTATATCTTATCACGGAACATAGAAATGAAATGAGGCATCTCGTTTTAAGAGGCATTTGAACTCTATTGCTACGATACGTAGACATCTGCAAACGCTATTTCCTAGCATGGAAGTGTCGTATTTACATTCATTTGAAGTGAATACGAGGTATACATGACGCTTCGCAATGAATATTATACCTTATCATGAAACATGGAAGAGAGGTGCGATATCGCGTTTTAAGAAGCATTAGAACTCTATTGCTACGATACGTAGACATCTGCAAACGCTATTTTCTAGCATGGAAGTGTCGCACTTACATTCATTTCAAGTGAATACGAGGTATACATGACACTCCACAATGAATATTATATCTTATCACGGAACATAGAAATGAAATGAGGCATCTCGTTATAAGAAGCATTAGAACTCTATTGCTACGATACGTAGACATCTGCAAACGCTATTTCCTAGCATGGAAGTGTCGCAATTACATTCTTTTGATGTGAATACGAGATATACATGACACTTCGCAATGAAAATTATATCTTCTCATGTAATATAGCAGTGAGATGCGATATCGCGTTTTAAGAAGCATTAGAACTCTATTGCTACGATACGTAGACATCTGCAAACGCTATTTCCTAGCATGGAAGTGTCGCATTTACATTCTCTTGAAGTGAATACGAGGTATACATGACACTTCGCAATGAATATTATATCTTATCATGAAACATAAAAGTGAGATGCGATATCGCGTTCTAAGAAGCATTAGAACTCTATTGCTACGATACGTAGACATCTGCAAAGGCTATTCCCTAGCATGGAAGGGTCGCATTTACATTCTTTTGAAGTGAGTACTAGGTATACATATCACTCCATAATGAATATTATTTCTTATCATGAAACATAGCAGTGAGATGCGACATCTCGTTTTAAGAAGCATTATTACGCTATTGCTACGATACGTAGACATCTGCAAACGCTATTTCCTAGCATGGAAGTGTCGCATTTACATTCATTTGAAGTGAATACGAGGTATACATGACACTTCGCAATGAATATTATACCTTATCATGAAACATAGAAGGGAGATGCGATATCGCGTTTTAGGAAGCATTGGAACTCTATTGCTGCGATACGCAGACATCTGCAAACGCTATTTCCTAGCATGGAAGTGTCGCATTTACATTCTTTTGATGTGAATGCGAGATATACATGACACTTCGCAATGAATATTATATCTTACCATGAAACATAAGAATGAGGTGCTATATCGCGTTTTGAGAAGCATTAGAACTCTATTGTTACGATACGTAGACATCTGCAAACGCTATTTCCTAGCATGGAAGTGTCGCATTTACATTCTTTTGAAGTGAATACGAGGTATACATGACACATCGCAATGAATATTATATCTTCTCATGAAACATAGGAATGAGGTGCTATATCGCGTTTTGAGAAGCATTAGAACTCTATTGCTACGATACGTAGACGTCTGCAAACGCTATTTCCTAGCATGGAAGTGTCGCATTTAAATTCGTTTGAAGTGAATACGAGATATACATGACACTTCGCAATGATTATTATAACTTATCATGAAACATAGGAATGAGATGCGATATCGCGTTTTAAGAAGCATTAGAACTCTATTGCTACGATACGTAGACATCTGCAAACACTATTTCCTAGCATGGAAGTGTCGCATTTACATTCGTTTGAAGTGAATACGAGGTATACATGACACTTCGCAATGATTATTATATCTTATCATGAAACATAGGAATGAGATGCGATATCGCGTTTTAAGAAGCATTAGAACTCTATTGCTACGATACGTAGACATCTGCAAACGCTATTTCCTAGCATGGAAGTGTCGCATTTACATTCGTTTGAAGTGAATACGAGATATACATGACACTTCGCAATGAATATTATATCTTATCATGAAACATAGGAATGAGGTGCTATATCGCGTTTTGAGAAGCATTAGAACTCTATTGCTACGATACGTAGACATCTGCAAACGCTATTTCCTAGCATGGAAGTATCGCATTTACATTCATTTGAAGTGAATACGAGGTATACATGACACTTCGCAATGAATATTATACCTTATCATGAAACATAGAAGGGAGATGCGATATCGCGTTCTAGGAAGCATTGGAACTCTGTTGCTGCGATACGTAGACATCTGCAAACGCTATTTCCTAGCATGGAAGTGTCGCATTTACATTCTTTTGATGTGAATGCGAGATATACATGACACTTCGCAATGAATATTATATCTTATCATGAAACATAAGAATGAGGTGCTATATCGCGTTTTGAGAAGCATTAGAACTCTATTGCTACGATACGTAGATATCTGCAAACGCTATTTCCTAGCATGGAAGTGTCGCATTTACATTCTTTTGAAGTGAATACGAGGTATACATGACACATCGCAATGAATATTATATCTTCTCATGAAACATAGGAATGAGGTGCTATATCGCGTTTTGAGAAGCATTAGAACTCTATTGCTACGATACGTAGACGTCTGCAAACGCTATTTCCTAGCATGGAAGTGTCGCATTTAAATTCGTTTGAAGTGAATACGAGATATACATGACACTTCGCAATGATTATTATAACTTATCATGAAACATAGGAATGAGATGCGATATCGCGTTTTAAGAAGCATTAGAACTCTATTGCTACGTTACGTAGACATCTGCAAAAGCTATTTCCTAGCATGGAAGTGTCGCATTTACATTCGTTTGAAGTGAATACGAGGTATACATGACACTTCGCAATGATTATTATATCTTATCATGAAACATAGGAATGAGATGCGATATCGCGTTTTAAGAAGCATTAGAACTCTATTGCTACGATACGTAGACATCTGCAAACGCTATTTCCTAGCATGGAAGTATCGCATTTACATTCATTTGAAGTGAAAACGAGGTATACATGGCACTTCGCAATGAATATTATACCTTATCATGAAACATAGAAGGGAGATGCGATATCGCGTTTTAGGAAGCATTGGAACTCTATTGCTGCGATACGTAGACATCTGCAAACGCTATTTCCTAGCATGGAAGTGTCGCATTTACATTCTTTTGATGTGAATACGAGGTACACATGACACTTCGCAATGAATATTATATCTTATCATGAAACATAGAGGTGAGATGCGATATCGCGATCTAAGAAGCACTAGAACTCTATTGCTACGATACGTAGACATCTGCAAACGCTATTTCCTAGGATGGAAGGGTCGCATTTACATTCTTTTGAAGTGAGTACGAGGTATACATAACACTCCATAATGAATATTATATCTTCTCATGAAACATAGGAATGAGGTGCTATATCGCGTTTTGAGAAGCATTAGAACTCTATTGCTACGATACGTAGACATCTGCAAACGCTATTTCCTAGCATGGAAGTGTCGCATTTACATTCGTTTGAAGTGAATACGAGATACACATGACACTTCGCAATGATTATTATATCTTATCATGAAACATAGGAATGAGATGCGATTTCGCGTTTTAAGAAGCATTAGAACTCTATTGCTACGATACGTAGACATCTGTAAACGCTATTTCCTAGCATGGAAGTGTCGCATTTACATTCATTTGAAGTGAATACGAGGTATACATTACACTTCGCAATGAATATTATACCTTATCATGAAACATAGAAGGGAGATGCGATATCGCGTTTTAGGAAGCATTGAAACTCTATTGCTGCGATACGTAGACATCTGCAAACGCTATTTCCTATCAAGGAAGTGTCGCATTTACATTCTTGTGAAGAGAAATCGCGGTATACATGACACTTCGCAATGAATATTGTATCTTATCATGGAACATAGAAGGGAGATGCGATATCGCGTTTTAGGAAGCATTGGAAATCTATTGCTGCGATACATAGAAGTCTGCAAACGCTATTTCCTAGCATGGATGTGTCGCATTTACATTCTTTTGATGTGAATACGAGGTATACAAGACACTCCACAATGAATATTATATCTTATCACGGAACATAGAAATGAAATGAGGCATCTCGTTTTAAGAGGCATTTGAACTCTATTGCTACGATACGTAGACATCTGCAAACGCTATTTCCTAGCATGGAAGTGTCGCATTTACATTCATTTGAAGTGAATACGAGGTATACATGACGCTTCGCAATGAATATTATACCTTATCATGAAACATGGAAGAGAGGTGCGATATCGCGTTTTAAGAAGCATTAGAACTCTATTGCTACGATACGTAGACATCTGCAAACGCTATTTTCTAGCACGGAAGTGTCGCACTTACATTCATTTCAAGTGAATACGAGGTATACATGACACTCCACAATGAATATTATATCTTATCACGGAACATAGAAATGAAATGAGGCATCTCGTTATAAGAAGCATTAGAACTCTATTGCTACGATACGTAGACATCTGCAAACGCTATTTCCTAGCATGGAAGTGTCGCAATTACATTCTTTTGATGTGAATACGATATATACTTGACACTTCGCAATGAAAATTATATCTTCTCATGTAATATAGCAGTGAGATGCGATATCGCGTTTTAAGAAGCATTAGAACTCTATTGCTACGATACGTAGACATCTGCAAACGCTATTTCCTAGCATGGAAGTGTCGCATTTACATTCTCTTGAAGTGAATACGAGGTATACATGACACTTCGCAATGAATATTATATCTTATTATGAAACATAAAAGTGAGATGCGATATCGCGTTCTAAGAAGCATTAGAACTCTATTGCTACGATACGTAGACATCTGCAAAGGCTATTCCCTAGCATGGAAGGGTCGCATTTACATTCTTTTGAAGTGAGTACTAGGTATACATATCACTCCATAATGAATATTATTTCTTATCATGAAACATAGCAGTGAGATGCGACATCTCGTTTTAAGAAGCATTATTACGCTATTGCTACGATACGTAGACATCTGCAAACGCTATTTCCTAGCATGGAAGTGTCGCATTTACATTCATTTGAAGTGAATACGAGGTATACATGACACTTCGCAATGAATATTATACCTTATCATGAAACATAGAAGGGAGATGCGATATCGCGTTTTAGGAAGCATTGGAACTCTATTGCTGCGATACGTAGACATCTGCAAACGCTATTTCCTAGCATGGAAGTGTCGCATTTACATTCTTTTGATGTGAATGCGAGATATACATGACACTTCGCAATGAATATTATATCTTACCATGAAACATAAGAATGAGGTGCTATATCGCGTTTTGAGAAGCATTAGAACTCTATTGCTACGATACGTAGACATCTGCAAACGCTATTTCCTAGCATGGAAGTGTCGCTTTTACATTCTTTTGAAGTGAATACGAGGTATACATGACACATCGCAATGAATATTATATCTTCTCATGAAACATAGGAATGAGGTGCTATATCGCGTTTTGAGAAGCATTAGAACTCTATTGCTACGATACGTAGACGTCTGCAAACGCTATTTCCTAGCATGGAAGTGTCGCATTTAAATTCGTTTGAAGTGAATACGAGATATACATGACACTTCGCAATGATTATTATAACTTATCATGAAACATAGGAATGAGATGCGATATCGCGTTTTAAGAAGCATTAGAACTCTATTGCTACGATACGTAGACATCTGCAAACGCTATTTCCTAGCATGGAAGTGTCGCATTTACATTCGTTTGAAGTGAATACGAGGTATACATGACACTTCGCAATGATTATTATATCTTATCATGAAACATAGGAATGAGATGCGATATCGCGTTTTAAGAAGCATTAGAACTCTATTGCTACGATACGTAGACATCTGCAAACGCTATTTCCTAGCATGGAAGTGTCGCATTTACATTCGTTTGAAGTGAATACGAGATATACATGACACTTCGCAATGAATATTATATCTTATCATGAAACATAGGAATGAGGTGCTATATCGCGTTTTGAGAAGCATTAGAACTCTATTGCTACGATACGTAGACATCTGCAAACGCTATTTCCTAGCATGGAAGTATCGCATTTACATTCATTTGAAGTGAATACGAGGTATACATGACACTTCGCAATGAATATTATACCTTATCATGAAACATAGAAGGGAGATGCGATATCGCGTTCTAGGAAGCATTGGAACTCTGTTGCTGCGATACGTAGACATCTGCAAACGCTATTTCCTAGCATGGAAGTGTCGCATTTACATTCTTTTGATGTGAATGCGAGATATACATGACACTTCGCAATGAATATTATATCTTATCATGAAACATAAGAATGAGGTGCTATATCGCGTTTTGAGAAGCATTAGAACTCTATTGCTACGATACGTAGATATCTGCAAACGCTATTTCCTAGCATGGAAGTGTCGCATTTACATTCTTTTGAAGTGAATACGAGGTATACATGACACATCGCAATGAATATTATATCTTCTCATGAAACATAGGAATGAGGTGCTATATCGCGTTTTGAGAAGCATTAGAACTCTATTGCTACGATACGTAGACGTCTGCAAACGCTATTTCCTAGCATGGAAGTGTCGCATTTAAATTCGTTTGAAGTGAATACGAGATATACATGACACTTCGCAATGATTATTATAACTTATCATGAAACATAGGAATGAGATGCGATATCGCGTTTTAAGAAGCATTAGAACTCTATTGCTACGTTACGTAGACATCTGCAAAAGCTATTTCCTAGCATGGAAGTGTCGCATTTACATTCGTTTGAAGTGAATACGAGGTATACATGACACTTCGCAATGATTATTATATCTTATCATGAAACATAGGAATGAGATGCGATATCGCGTTTTAAGAAGCATTAGAACTCTATTGCTACGATACGTAGACATCTGCAAACGCTATTTCCTAGCATGGAAGTATCGCATTTACATTCATTTGAAGTGAATACGAGGTATACATGGCACTTCGCAATGAATATTATACCTTATCATGAAACATAGAAGGGAGATGCGATATCGCGTTTTAGGAAGCATTGGAACTCTATTGCTGCGATACGTAGACATCTGCAAACGCTATTTCCTAGCATGGAAGTGTCGCATTTACATTCTTTTGATGTGAATACGAGGTACACATGACTCTTCGCAATGAATATTATATCTTATCATGAAACATAGAGGTGAGATGCGATATCGCGATCTAAGAAGCACTAGAACCCTATTGCTACGATACGTAGACATCTGCAAACGCTATTTCCTAGGATGGAAGGGTCGCATTTACATTCTTTTGAAGTGAGTACGAGGTATACATAACACTCCATAATGAATATTATATCTTCTCATGAAACATAGGAATGAGGTGCTATATCGCGTTTTGAGAAGCATTAGAACTCTATTGCTACGATACGTAGACATCTGCAAACGCTATTTCCTAGCATGGAAGTGTCGCATTTACATTCGTTTGAAGTGAATACGAGATACACATGACACTTCGCAATGATTATTATATCTTATCATGAAACATAGGAATGAGATGCGATTTCGCGTTTTAAGAAGCATTAGAACTCTATTGCTACGATACGTAGACATCTGTAAACGCTATTTCCTAGCATGGAAGTGTCGCATTTACATTCATTTGAAGTGAATACGAGGTATACATTACACTTCGCAATGAATATTATACCTTATCATGAAACATAGAAGGGAGATGCGATATCGCGTTTTAGGAAGCATTGAAACTCTATTGCTGCGATACGTAGACATCTGCAAACGCTATTTCCTATCAAGGAAGTGTCGCATTTACATTCTTGTGAAGAGAAATCGTGGTATACATGACACTTCGCAATGAATATTATATCTTATCGTGAAACATAAAAGTGAGATGCGATATCGCGTTCTAAGAAGCATTGGAACTCCATTGCTACGATACGTAGACATCTGCAAAGGCTATTCCCTAGCATGGAAGGGTCGCATTTACATTCTTTTGAAGTGAGTACGAGGTATACATATCACTCCATAATGAATATTATATCTTATCACGAAACATAGCAGTGAGATGCGATATCGCGTTTTAAGAAGCATTAGAACTCTATTGCTACGATACGTAGACATCTGCAAACGCTATTTCCTAGCATGGAAGTGTCGCATTTACATGCATTTGAAGTGAATACGAGATATACATGACACTTCGCAATGAATATTATATCTTATCATGAAACATAGGAATGAGGTGCTATATCGCGTTTTGAGAAGCATTAGAACTCTATTGCTACGATACGTAGACATCTGCAAACGCTATTTCCTAGCATGGAAGTGTCGCATTTACATTCTTTTGATGTGAATACGAGGTATACATGACACTCCACAATGAATATTATATCTTATCACGGAACATAGAAATGAAATGAGGCATCTCGTTTTAAGAAGCATTAAAACTCTATTGCTACGATACGTAGACATCTGCAAACGCTATTTCCTAGCATGGAAGTGTCGCATTTACATTCATTTGAAGTGAATACGAGGTATACATGACGCTTCGCAATGAATATTATACGTTATCATGAAACATAGATGAGAGAAGCGATATCGCGTTTTAAGAAGCATTAGAACTCTATTGCTACGATACGTAGACATCTGCAAACGCTATTTCCTAGCATGGAAGTGTCGCATTTACATTCTTTTGAAGTGAATACGAGGTATACATGACACTTCGCAATGAATATTATATCTTATCATGAAACATAGATGTGAGATGCGATATCGCGTTTTAAGGAGCATTAGAACTCTATTGCTACGATACGTAGGCATCTGCAAACGCTATTTCCTAGGATGGCAGGGTCGCATTTACATTCTTTTGAAGTGAGTACGAGGTATACATAACACTCCATAATGAATATTATATCTTCTCATGAAACATAGGAATGAGGTGCTATATCGCGTTTTGAGAAGCATTAGAACTCTATTGCTACGATACGTAGACGTCTGCAAACGCTATTTCCTAGCATGGAAGTGTCGCATTTACATTTGTTTGAAGTGAATACGAGATACACATGACACTTCGCAATGATTATTATATCTTATCATGAAACATAGGAATGAGATGCGATATCGCGATTTAAGAAGCATTAGAACTCCATTGCTACGATACGTAGACATCTGCAAACGCTATTTCCTAGCATGGAAGTGTTGCATTTACATTCTTTTGAAGTGAGTACGAGGTATACATATCACTCCATAATGAATATTATATCTTATCATGAAACATAGCAGTGAGATGCGATATCGCGTTTTAAGAAGCATTAGAACTCTATTGCTACGATACGTAGACATCTGCAAACGCTATTTCCTAGCATGGAAGTGTCGCATTTACATTCTTTTGAAGTGAATACGAGGTATACATGACACTTCGCAATGAATATTATATCTTATCATGAAACATAAAAGTGAGATGCGATATCGCGTTCTAAGAGGCATTAGAACTCTATTGCTACGATACGTAGACATCTGCAAAGGCTATTCCCTAGCATGGAAGGGTCACATTTACATTCTTTTGAAGTGAGTACTAGGTATACATATCACTCCATAATGAATATTATATCTTATCATGAAACATAGCAGTGAGATGCGACATCTCGTTTTAAGAAGCATTATTACGCTATTGCTACGATACGTAGACATCTGCAAACGCTATTTCCTAGCATGGAAGTGTCGCATTTACATTCATTTGAAGTGAATACGAGGTATACATGACACTTCGCAATGAATATTATACCTTATCATGAAACATAGAAGGGGGATGCGATATCGCGTTTTAGGAAGCATTGGAACTCTATTGCTGCGATACGTAGACATCTGCAAACGCTATTTCCTAGCATGGAAGTGTCGCATTTACATTCTTTTGATGTGGATACGAGATATACATGACACTTCGCAATGAATATTATATCTTATCATGAAACATAAGAATGAGGTGCTATATCGCGTTTTGAGAAGCATTAGAACTCTATTGCTACGATAAGTAGACATCTGCAAACGCTATTTCCTAGCATGGAAGTGTCGCATTTACATTCATTTGAAGTGAATACGAGGTATACATTACACTTCGCAATGAATATTATACCTTATCATGAAACATAGAAGGGAGATGCGATATCGCGTTTTAGGAAGCATTGAAACTCTATTGCTGCGATACGTAGACATCTGCAAACGCTATTTCCTATCAAGGAAGTGTCGCATTTACGTTCTTGTGAAGAGAAATCGCGGTATACATGACACTTCGCAATGAATATTATATCTTATCATGAAACATAAAAGTGAGATGCGATATCGCGTTCTAAGAAGCATTGGAACTCCATTGCTACGATACGTAGACATCTGCAAAGGCTAATCCCTAGCATGGAAGGGTCGCATTTACATTCTTTTGAAGTGAGTACGAGGTATACATATCACTCCATAATGAATATTATATCTTATCATGAAACATAGCAGTGAGATGCGATATCGCGTTTTAAGAAGCATTAGAACTGTATTGCTACGATACGTAGACATCTGCAAACGCTATTTCCTAGCATGGAAGTGTCGCATTTACATGCATTTGAAGTGAATACGAGGTATACATGACACTTCCCAATGAATATTATACCTTATCATGAAACATAGAAGGGAGATGCGATATCGCGTTTTAGGAAGCATTGGAACTCTATTGCTGCGATACGTAGAAATCTGCAAACGCTATTTCCTAGCATGGAAGTGTCGCATTTACATTCTTGTGAAGAGAAATCGCGGTATACATGACACTTCGCAATGAATATTGTATCTTATCATGGAACATAGAAGGGAGATGCGATATCGCGTTTTAGGAAGCATTGGAAATCTATTGCTGCGATACATAGAAGTCTGCAAACGCTATTTCCTAGCATGGATGTGTCGCATTTACATTCTTTTGATGTGAATACGAGGTATACAAGACACTCCACAATGAATATTATATCTTATCACGGAACATAGAAATGAAATGAGGCATCTCGTTTTAAGAGGCATTTGAACTCTATTGCTACGATACGTAGACATCTGCAAACGCTATTTCCTAGCATGGAAGTGTCGCATTTACATTCATTTGAAGTGAATACGAGGTATACATGACGCTTCGCAATGAATATTATACCTTATCATGAAACATGGAAGAGAGGTGCGATATCGCGTTTTAAGAAGCATTAGAACTCTATTGCTACGATACGTAGACATCTGCAAACGCTATTTTCTAGCATGGAAGTGTCGCACTTACATTCATTTCAAGTGAATACGAGGTATACATGACACTCCACAATGAATATTATATCTTATCACGGAACATAGAAATGAAATGAGGCATCTCGTTATAAGAAGCATTAGAACTCTATTGCTACGATACGTAGACATCTGCAAACGCTATTTCCTAGCATGGAAGTGTCGCAATTACATTCTTTTGATGTGAATACGAGATATACATGACACTTCGCAATGAAAATTATATCTTCTCATGTAATATAGCAGTGAGATGCGATATCGCGTTTTAAGAAGCATTAGAACTCTATTGCTACGATACGTAGACATCTGCAAACGCAATTTCCTAGCATGGAAGTGTCGCATTTACATTCTCTTGAAGTGAATACGAGGTATACATGACACTTCGCAATGAATATTATATCTTATCATGAAACATAAAAGTGAGATGCGATATCGCGTTCTAAGAAGCATTAGAACTCTTTTGCTACGATACGTAGACATCTGCAAAGGCTATTCCCTAGCATGGAAGGGTCGCATTTACATTCTTTTGAAGTGAGTACTAGGTATACATATCACTCCATAATGAATATTATTTCTTATCATGAAACATAGCAGTGAGATGCGACATCTCGTTTTAAGAAGCATTATTACGCTATTGCTACGATACGTAGACATCTGCAAACGCTATTTCCTAGCATGGAAGTGTCGCATTTACATTCATTTGAAGTGAATACGAGGTACACATGACACTTCGCAATGAATATTATACCTTATCATGAAACATAGAAGGGAGATGCGATATCGCGTTTTAGGAAGCATTCGAACTCTATTGCTGCGATACGTAGACATCTGCAAACGCTATTTCCTAGCATGGAAGTGTCGCATTTACATTCTTTTGATGTGAATGCGAGATATACATGACACTTCGCAATGAATATTATATCTTACCATGAAACATAAGAATGAGGTGCTATATCGCGTTTTGAGAAGCATTAGAACTCTATTGCTACGATACGTAGACATCTGCAAACGCTATTTCCTAGCATGGAAGTGTCGCATTTACATTCTTTTGAAGTGAATACGAGGTATACATGACACATCGCAATGAATATTATATCTTCTCATGAAACATAGGAATGAGGTGCTATATCGCGTTTTGAGAAGCATTAGAACTCTATTGCTACGATACGTAGACGTCTGCAAACGCTATTTCCTAGCATGGAAGTGTCGCATTTAAATTCGTTTGAAGTGAATACGAGATATACATGACACTTCGCAATGATTATTATAACTTATCATGAAACATAGGAATGAGATGCGATATCGCGTTTTAAGAAGCATTAGAACTCTATTGCTACGATACGTAGACATCTGCAAACGCTATTTCCTAGCATGGAAGTGTCGCATTTACATTCGTTTGAAGTGAATACGAGGTATACATGACACTTCGCAATGATTATTATATCTTATCATGAAACATAGGAATGAGATGCGATATCGCGTTTTAAGAAGCATTAGAACTCTATTGCTACGATACGTAGACATCTGCAAACGCTATTTCCTAGCATGGAAGTGTCGCATTTACATTCGTTTGAAGTGAATACGAGATATACATGACACTTCGCAATGAATATTATATCTTATCATGAAACATAGGAATGAGGTGCTATATCGCGTTTTGAGAAGCATTAGAACTCTATTGCTACGATACGTAGACATCTGCAAACGCTATTTCCTAGCATGGAAGTATCGCATTTACATTCATTTGAAGTGAATACGAGGTATACATGACACTTCGCAATGAATATTATACCTTATCATGAAACATAGAAGGGAGATGCGATATCGCGTTCTAGGAAGCATTGGAACTCTGTTGCTGCGATACGTAGACATCTGCAAACGCTATTTCCTAGCATGGAAGTGTCGCATTTACATTCTTTTGATGTGAATGCGAGATATACATGACACTTCGCAATGAATATTATATCTTATCATGAAACATAAGAATGAGGTGCTATATCGCGTTTTGAGAAGCATTAGAACTCTATTGCTACGATACGTAGATATCTGCAAACGCTATTTCCTAGCATGGAAGTGTCGCATTTACATTCTTTTGAAGTGAATACGAGGTATACATGACACATCGCAATGAATATTATATCTTCTCATGAAACATAGGAATGAGGTGCTATATCGCGTTTTGAGAAGCATTAGAACTCTATTGCTACGATACGTAGACGTCTGCAAACGCTATTTCCTAGCATGGAAGTGTCGCATTTAAATTCGTTTGAAGTGAATACGAGATATACATGACACTTCGCAATGATTATTATAACTTATCATGAAACATAGGAATGAGATGCGATATCGCGTTTTAAGAAGCATTAGAACTCTATTGCTACGTTACGTAGACATCTGCAAAAGCTATTTCCTAGCATGGAAGTGTCGCATTTACATTCGTTTGAAGTGAATACGAGGTATACATGACACTTCGCAATGATTATTATATCTTATCATGAAACATAGGAATGAGATGCGATATCGCGTTTTAAGAAGCATTAGAACTCTATTGCTACGATACGTAGACATCTGCAAACGCTATTTCCTAGCATGGAAGTATCGCATTTACATTCTTTTGATGTGAATACGAGGTACACATGACACTTCGCAATGAATATTATATCTTATCATGAAACATAGAGGTGAGATGCGATATCGCGATCTAAGAAGCACTAGAACTCTATTGCTACGATACGTAGACATCTGCAAACGCTATTTCCTAGGATGGAAGGGTCGCATTTACATTCTTTTGAAGTGAGTACGAGGTATACATAACACTCCATAATGAATATTATATCTTCTCATGAAACATAGGAATGAGGTGCTATATCGCGTTTTGAGAAGCATTAGAACTCTATTGCTACGATACGTAGACATCTGCAAACGCTATTTCCTAGCATGGAAGTGTCGCATTTACATTCGTTTGAAGTGAATACGAGATACACATGACACTTCGCAATGATTATTATATCTTATCATGAAACATAGGAATGAGATGCGATTTCGCGTTTTAAGAAGCATTAGAACTCTATTGCTACGATACGTAGACATCTGTAAACGCTATTTCCTAGCATGGAAGTGTCGCATTTACATTCATTTGAAGTGAATACGAGGTATACATTACACTTCGCAATGAATATTATACCTTATCATGAAACATAGAAGGGAGATGCGATATCGCGTTTTAGGAAGCATTGAAACTCTATTGCTGCGATACGTAGACATCTGCAAACGCTATTTCCTATCAAGGAAGTGTCGCATTTACATTCTTGTGAAGAGAAATCGTGGTATACATGACACTTCGCAATGAATATTATATCTTATCGTGAAACATAAAAGTGAGATGCGATATCGCGTTCTAAGAAGCATTGGAACTCCATTGCTACGATACGTAGACATCTGCAAAGGCTATTCCCTAGCATGGAAGGGTCGCATTTACATTCTTTTGAAGTGAGTACGAGGTATACATATCACTCCATAATGAATATTATATCTTATCACGAAACATAGCAGTGAGATGCGATATCGCGTTTTAAGAAGCATTAGAACTCTATTGCTACGATACGTAGACATCTGCAAACGCTATTTCCTAGCATGGAAGTGTCGCATTTACATGCATTTGAAGTGAATACGAGATATACATGACACTTCGCAATGAATATTATATCTTATCATGAAACATAGGAATGAGGTGCTATATCGCGTTTTGAGAAGCATTAGAACTCTATTGCTACGATACGTAGACATCTGCAAACGCTATTTCCTAGCATGGAAGTGTCGCATTTACATTCTTTTGATGTGAATACGAGGTATACATGACACTCCACAATGAATATTATATCTTATCACGGAACATAGAAATGAAATGAGGCATCTCGTTTTAAGAAGCATTAAAACTCTATTGCTACGATACGTAGACATCTGCAAACGCTATTTCCTAGCATGGAAGTGTCGCATTTACATTCATTTGAAGTGAATACGAGGTATACATGACGCTTCGCAATGAATATTATACGTTATCATGAAACATAGATGAGAGAAGCGATATCGCGTTTTAAGAAGCATTAGAACTCTATTGCTACGATACGTAGACATCTGCAAACGCTATTTCCTAGCATGGAAGTGTCGCATTTACATTCTTTTGAAGTGAATACGAGGTATACATGACACTTCGCAATGAATATTATATCTTATCATGAAACATAGATGTGAGATGCGATATCGCGTTTTAAGGAGCATTAGAACTCTATTGCTACGATACGTAGGCATCTGCAAACGCTATTTCCTAGCATGGAAGTGTCTTATTTACGTTCTTTTGAAGTGAATACGAGGTATACATGACACTTCGCAGTGAATATTATATCTTATCATGAAACATAGAGGTGAGATGCGATATCGCGTTCTAAGCAGCACTAGAACTCTATTGCTACGATACGTAGACATCTGCAAACGCTATTTCCTAGGATGGCAGGGTCGCATTTACATTCTTTTGAAGTGAGTACGAGGTATACATAACACTCCATAATGAATATTATATCTTCTCATGAAACATAGGAATGAGGTGCTATATCGCGTTTTGAGAAGCATTAGAACTCTATTGCTACGATACGTAGACGTCTGCAAACGCTATTTCCTAGCATAGAAGTGTCGCATTTACATTCGTTTGAAGTGAATACGAGATACACATGACACTTCGCAATGATTATTATATCTTATCATGAAACATAGGAATGAGATGCGATATCGCGATTTAAGAAGCATTAGAACTCCATTGCTACGATACGTAGACATCTGCAAACGCTATTTCCTAGCATGGAAGTGTTGCATTTACATTCTTTTGAAGTGAGTACGAGGTATACATATCACTCCATAATGAATATTATATCTTATCATGAAACATAGCAGTGAGATGCGATATCGCGTTTTAAGAAGCATTAGAACTCTATTGCTACGATACGTAGACATCTGCAAACGCTATTTCCTAGCATGGAAGTGTCGCATTTACATTCTTTTGAAGTGAATACGAGGTATACATGACACTTCGCAATGAATATTATATCTTATCATGAAACATAAAAGTGAGATGCGATATCGCGTTCTAAGAGGCATTAGAACTCTATTGCTACGATACGTAGACATCTGCAAAGGCTATTCCCTAGCATGGAAGGGTCACATTTACATTCTTTTGAAGTGAGTACTAGGTATACATATCACTCCATAATGAATATTATATCTTATCATGAAACATAGCAGTGAGATGCGACATCTCGTTTTAAGAAGCATTATTACGCTATTGCTACGATACGTAGACATCTGCAAACGCTATTTCCTAGCATGGAAGTGTCGCATTTACATTCATTTGAAGTGAATACGAGGTATACATGACACTTCGCAATGAATATTATACCTTATCATGAAACATAGAAGGGAGATGCGATATCGCGTTTTAGGAAGCATTGGAACTCTATTGCTGCGATACGTAGACATCTGCAAACGCTATTTCCTAGCATGGAAGTGTCGCATTTACATTCTTTTGATGTGGATACGAGATATACATGACACTTCGCAATGAATATTATATCTTATCATGAAACATAAGAATGAGGTGCTATATCGCGTTTTGAGAAGCATTAGAACTCTATTGCTACGATAAGTAGACATCTGCAAACGCTATTTCCTAGCATGGAAGTGTCGCATTTACATTCATTTGAAGTGAATACGAGGTATACATTACACTTCGCAATGAATATTATACCTTATCATGAAACATAGAAGGGAGATGCGATATCGCGTTTTAGGAAGCATTGAAACTCTATTGCTGCGATACGTAGACATCTGCAAACGCTATTTCCTATCAAGGAAGTGTCGCATTTACATTCTTGTGAAGAGAAATCGCGGTATACATGACACTTCGCAATGAATATTATATCTTATCATGAAACATAAAAGTGAGATGCGATATCGCGTTCTAAGAAGCATTGGAACTCCATTGCTACGATACGTAGACATCTGCAAAGGCTAATCCCTAGCATGGAAGGGTCGCATTTACATTCTTTTGAAGTGAGTACGAGGTATACATATCACTCCATAATGAATATTATATCTTATCATGAAACATAGCAGTGAGATGCGATATCGCGTTTTAAGAAGCATTAGAACTGTATTGCTACGATACGTAGACATATGCAAACGCTATTTCCTAGCATGGAAGTGTCGCATTTACATGCATTTGAAGTGAATACGAGGTATACATGACACTTCCCAATGAATATTATACCTTATCATGAAACATAGAAGGGAGATGCGATATCGCGTTTTAGGAAGCATTGGAACTCCATTGCTGCGATACGTAGAAATCTGCAAACGCTATTTCCTAGCATGGAAGTGTCGCATTTACATTCTTTTGATGTGAATACGAGATATACACGACACTTCGCAATGATTATTATATCTTATCATGAAACATAGGAATGAGGTGCTATATCGCGTTTTGAGAAGCATTAGAACTCTATTGCTACGATACGTAGACATCTGCAAACGCTATTTCCTAGCATGGAAGTGTCGCATTTACATTCTTTTGATGTGAATACGAGGTATACATGACACTCCACAATGAATATTATATCTTATCACGGAACATAGAAATGAAATGAGGCATCTCGTTTTAAGAAGCATTAGAACTCTATTGCTACGATACGTAGACATCTGCAAACGCTATTTCCTAGCATGGAAGTGTCGCATTTACATTCATTTGAAGTGAATACGAGGTATACATGACACTTCGCAATGAATATTATACCTTATCATGAAACATAGAAGGGAGATGCGATATCGCGTTTTAGGAAGCATTGGAACTCTATTGCTGCGATACGTAGACATCTGCAAACGCTATTTCCTAGCATGGAAGTGTCGCATTTACATTCTTTTGATGTGAATACGAGATATACATGACACTTCGCAATGAATATTATATCTTATCATGAAACATAAGAATGAGGTGCTATATCGCGTTTTGAGAAGCATTAGAACTCTATTGCTACGATAAGTAGACATCTGCAAACGCTATTTCCTAGCATGGAAGTGTCGCATTTACATTCTTTTGATGTGAATACGAGGTATACATGACACTCCACAATGAATATTATATCTTATCACGGAACATAGAAATGAAATGAGGCATCTCGTTTTAAGAAGCATTAGAACTCTATTGCTACGATACGTAGACATCTGCAAACGCTATTTCCTAGCATGGAAGTGTCGCATTTACATTCATTTGAAGTGAATACGAGGTATACATGACGCTTCGCAATGAATATTATACCTTATCATGAAACATAGAAGAGAGAAGCGATATCGCGTTTTAAGAAGCATTAGAACTCTATTGCTACGATACGTAGACATCTGCAAACGCTATTTCCTAGCATGGAAGTGTCGCATTTACATTCTTTTGAAGTGAATACGAGGTATACATGACACTTCGCAATGAATATTATATCTTATCATGAAACATAGATGTGAGATGCGATATCGCGTTTTAAGGAGCATTAGAACTCTATTGCTACGATACGTAGACATCTGCAAACGCTATTTCCTAGCATGGAAGTGTCTTATTTACGTTCTTTTGAAGTGAATACGAGGTATACATGACACTTCGCAATGAATATTATACCTTATCATGCAGCATCGAAGTGAGATGCGATATCGCGTTTTGAGAAGCATTAGAACTCTAATGCCACGATACGTAGACATCTGCAAACGCTATTTCCTAGCGAGGAAGAGTCGCATTTACATCCATTTGATGTATAGACGAGATATACATAACACTGCATAATGAGTATTATATCTTATCGTGAAACATAGAAATGATATGCGATATGGCTATTTAAGAAGCATTAGAACTCTATTGCTTCGATACGTAGATATCTGAAAACGCTATTTCCTAGCAAGGAAGTGTCGCATTTACATCCATTTGAAGTATAGACGAGATATACATAACACTGCACAATGAATATTATATCTTATCATGAAACATAGAGATGAGATACGATATCGCGATTTATGAAGCATTAGAAATCTATTGCTTCGATACGTAGACATCTGCAAACGCTACTTCCTAACAAGGGAGTGTCGCATTTACATTCTCTTGAAAGGAATACGAGGTATACATGACACTTCACAATGAATATTATATCTTATCATGAAACATAGAATTGAGATGCGATATGACGATTTAAGAAGCATTAGAACACTATTGCTTCGACACGTAGACATCTGCAAACACTATTTCCTAGCAAGGAACTGTCGCATTCACATTCGTTTGAATTGTATGCGAGGTATACATGAAACTTCGCAATGAATATTATATATTATCATGAAACATAGATATGAGATGCGATATCGCGAACTAGCAAGCTTTAGAAATCTATTGCTTCGATACGTAGACATCTGCAAACGCTATTTCCTAGCAAGGAAGTGCCGCATTTACATTCATTTTAAGTGTATGCGAGGTATACATTACCCTTCGCAATGAATATTATATATCGTCATGAAACGTAGAAATGAGATGCGATATCGCGATTTAAGAATCATTAGAACACTATTGCCTCGATACGTAGGCATCTGCAAACGCTACTTCCTAGCAAGGACGTGTCGCATTTACATTCTTTTGAAAAGAATACGAGGTATACATAAGACACCACAATGAATATTATATCTTATCATGAAACATAGAAATGAGATGAAATATCGCGAATTAGAAGGTTCTAGAACTCTATTGCTTCGATACGTAGACATCTGCAAACGCTATTTCCTAGCAAGGAAGTGCCGCATTTACATTCATTTTAAGTGTATGCGAGGTATACATTACCCTTCGCAATGAATATTATATATCGTCATGAAACATAGAAATGAGATGCGATATCGCGATATAAGAATCATTAGAACACTATTGCCTCGATACGTAGGCATCTGCAAACGCTACTTCCTAGCAAGGACGTGTCGCATTTACATTCTTTTGAAACGAATACGAGGTGTACATGACACTTCACAATGAATATTATATCTTATCATGAAACATAGAATTGAGATGCGATATGACGATTTAAGAAGCATTAGAACACTATTGCTTCGACACGTAGACATCTGCAAACACTATTTCCTAGCAAGGAACTGTCGCATTCACATTCGTTTGAATTGTATGCGAGGCATACATGAAACTTCGCAATGAATATTATATATTATCATGAAACATAGATATGAGATGCGATATCGCGAACTAGCAAGCTTTAGAAATCTTTTGCTTCGATACGTAGACATCTGCAAACTCTATTTCCTAGCAAGGAAGTGTCGCATTTACATTCATTTTAAGTGTATGCGAGGTATACATGACCCTTCGCAATGAATATTATATCTGAACATGAAACATAGAAGTGAGATGCAACATCTCGTTTTAAGAAGCATTAGAACTCTATTGCTAGGATACGTAGACATCTGCAAACGCCATTTCCTAGCATGTAAGTGTCGCATTTACATCCTTTTGAAGTGAATACGAGGTATACATGACACTTCGCAATGAATATTATATCTTATCATGAAACATGGAAGTGAGGTGCGATATCGCGTTCTAAGAAGCTTTAGAACTCTCTTGCTACGATACGTAGACATCTGCAAACCCTATTTCCTAGGAAGGAAGTGTCGCATTTACATTCATTTGAAGTGAATACGAGGTATACATAATACTCTACAATGAATATTATATCTTACCAAGAAACATAGAAATGAAATGCGACATCTCGTTTTATAAAGCATTAGAATTCTATTGCTGCGATACGTAGACATCTGCAAACGCTATTTCCTAGCATGTAAGTGTCGCATTTACATTCTTTTGAAGTGAATACGAGGTATACATGACACATCGCAATGATTATTATATCTTATCATGAAACATAGGTGTGATCTATGTGGATGCGCTATCGCGTTTTAAGAAGCATTAGATCTCCCTTGCTACGATACGTAGACATCTGCAAACGCTATTTCCTAGCATGTAAGTGTCGCATTTACATTCTTTTGATGTGAATACGAGGTATACATGACACTTCGCAATGAATATTATATCTTATCATGAAACATAGAAATGAGATGCGGCATCTCGTTTTAAGAAGCATTAGAACACTATTGTTACGACACGTAGACATCTGCAAACGCTATTTCCTAGCATGGAAGCGTCGCATTTACATTCTTGTCATGTGAATACGAAGTATACATGACACTTCGCAATGAATATTATATCTTATCATGAAACATAGATGTGAGATGCGATATCGCGTTCTAAGAAGCATTAGAACTCTATTGCTGCGATACGTAGACATCTGCAAATGCTATTTCCTAGCAAGGAAGTGTCGCACTTACATCCTTTTGAAGTGAATACGAAGTATACATAACACTTCGCACTGAATGTTATATCTTATCATGAAACATAGGAGTGAGATGCGATATGGCATTTTAAGAATCATTAGAACTTTATTGTTTCGACACGTAGTCATCTGGAAACGCTATTTCCTAGCAAGGAAGTGTCGCATTTACATTCTTTTGAAGTGACTACGGGGTATACATAACACTCCATAATGAATATTATATCTTAACATGAAACATAGCAGTGAGATGCGATATCGCGTTTTAAGAAGCATTAGAACTCTATTGCTACGATACGTAGACATCTGCAAACGCTATTTCCTAGCATGGAAGTGTCGCATTTACATTCTTCTGATGTGAATAAGAGATATACATGACACTTCGCAATGAATATTATATCTCATAATGAAACATAGAAATGGGATGCGACATCGCTATTTAAGAAACATTAGAACTCTATTGCTTCGATACGTAGACATCTGGGAACGCTATTTCCTTGAAAGGAAGTGGCGCATTTACATTCATTTGAAGTGAATACGAGGTATACATAACACTCTACCATGTATATTATATCTTATCACGAAACATAGAAATGAAATGTGACATCTCGTTTTAAGAAGCATTAGAACTCTATTGCTACAATACGTGGACATCTGCAAACGCTATTTCCTAGCATGTAAGTGTCGCATTTACGTTCTTTTGAAGTGAATACGAGGTATACATGACACATCGCAATGATTATTATATCTTACCACGAAACATAGATATGAAATGCGACATCTCGTTTTAAGAAGCATTAGAACTCTATTGCTGCGATACGTATACATCTGCAAACGGTATTTCCTAGCATGTAAGTGTCGCATTTACATTCCTTTGAAGTTAATACGAGGTATACATGACTCTTCGCAATGAATATTATATCTTATCTCGAAACATAGATGTGAGATGCGATATCGCGTTTTAAGAAGCATTAGAACTCTATTGCTACGATACGTAGACATCTGCAAACGCTATTTCCTGGCATGTAAGTGTCGCATTTACATTCTTTTGAAGTGAATACCAGGTATACATGACACATCGCAATGATTATTATATCTTATCATGAAACATAGGTGTGAGGTACGATATCGCGTTTTAAGAAGCATTAGATCTCTCTTGCTACGATACGTAGACATCTGCAAACGCTATTTCCTAGCTTGGAAGTGTCGCATTTACATTCTTTTGAATTTATTACGCGGTATACATAACACTCTACAATGAATATTATATCTTACCACGAAACATAGATATGAAATGCGACATCTCGTTTTAAGAAGCATTAGAAATCTATTGCTGCGATACGTATACATCTGCAAACGGTATTTCCTAGCATGTAAGTGTCGCATTTACATTCCTTTGAAGTTAATACGAGGTATACATGACTCTTCGCAATGAATATTATATCTTATCTCGAAACATAGATGTGAGATGCGATATCGCGATTTAAGAAGCACTAGAACTCTATTGCTACGATGCATAGACATCTGCAAATGTTATTTCCTAGCAAGGAAGTGTCGCATTTACATTCTTTTGACGTGAATACGAGGTAAACGTAACATTCCACAATGAAAATTACACATTATTACGAAATATAGAAATGAAATGCGACTTCTCATTTTAAGAAGCATTAGAACTCTATTGCTACGATACGTAGACATCTGCAAACCCTATTTCCTAGCATGGAAGTGCCGCATTTACATTCTTTAGAAGTGAATACGAGGTATACATAACATTCCGCAATGAATATTATATCTAATTACGAAACATAGAAATGAGATGCGACATCTCGTATTAAGAAGCATTAGAACTCTATTGCTACGATACGTAGACATCTGCAAACGCTATTTCCTAGCATGTAAGTGTCGCATTTACATTCTTTTGAAGTGAATACGAGATATACATGACACTTCGCAATGGATACTATATCTTATCATGATACATAGGAATGAGGTGCTATATCGCGTTTTAAGAAGCATTAGAACTCTACTGCTAATATACGTAGACATCTGCAAACAATATTTCCTAGCAAGGAAATGTCGCACTTTGATGCCATTGAAGTGTATACGAGGTATACATAACATTACACAATGAATATTATATCTTATTACGAAACATAGGAATGAAATACGACATCTCATTTTAAGAAGCATTAGTACTCTATTGCTAATATACGTAGACATCTGCAAACAATATTTCCTAGCAAGGAAATGTCGCAATTACATTCCATTGAAGTGAATACGAGGTATACATAACATTACACAATGAATATTATATCTTATTACGAAACATAGAAATGAAATACGATATCTCGTTTTAAGAAGCATTAGTACTCTATTGCTGTGATACGTAGATATCAGCAAACAATATTTCCTAGCATGTGAGTGTCGCATTTACATTCTTTTGAAGTGAATACGAGTTATACATGACACTTCGCAATGAATATTATATCTTATCATGAAACATAGAAGTGAGATGCGATATCGCGTTTTAAGAAGCATTAGAACTCTATTGCTACGATACGTAGACATCTGCAAACAATATTTCCTAGCAAGGAAGTGTAGCATTTACATTCTTTTCAAGTGAATACGAGGTATACATAACACTCCACAATGAATATTATATCTTTTCACGAAACATAGAAATGAAATGCGACATCTTGTTTTAAGAAGCATTAGAAATTTATTGCTACGATACGTAGACATCTGCAAACGCTATTTCCTAGCATGGAAGTGTCGCATTTACATTCATTTGAAGTGAATACAAGGTATACATAACACTTCGCAATGAATATTATATCTTATCTCGAACATTGCAGTGAGATGCGATATCGCGATTTAAGGAGCGCTAGAACTCTATTGCTACGATGCGTAGACATCTGCAAATGTTATTTCCTAGCAAGGAAGTGTCGCATTTACATTATTTTGAAGTGAATACGAGGTATACATGACACTTCGCAATGAATATTACATCTTATCATGAAACGTAGAAGTGAGATGCGATATCGCGTTTTAAGAAGCATTATAACTCTATTGCTGCGATACGTAGACATATTGAAACGCTATTCCCTAGCATGGAAGTGTCGCATTTACATACTTTTGAAGTGAATACGAGATATACATGACACTTCGCAATGGATACTATATCTTATCATGAAATATAGAAGTGAGATGCGATATCGCGTTTTAGGAAGCATTAGAACTCTATTGCTACGATACGTAGACATCTGCAAACGCTACTTCCTAGCAAGGAAGTGTCGAATTTACATTATTTTGAAGTGAATACGAGGTATACATAACACTCCACAATGAATATTACATCCTATCACGAAACATAGAAATGAAATGCGACATCTCGTTTTAAGTAGCATTAGAACTCTATTGCAACGATACGTATAAATCTGCAAACGCTATTTACTAGCATGGAAATGACGCACTTACATTCCATTAAAGCGAATACGAGGTATACATAACATTACACAATGCATATTATATCCTATTACGAAACATAGAAATGAAATACGACATCTCGTTTTAAGAAGCATTAGTACTCTATTGCTGTGATACGTAGACATCTGCAAACAATATTTCCTAGAATGTGAGTGTCGCATTTACATTCTTTTGAAGATAATACGAGGTATACATAACATTCCGCAATGAATATTATATCTTATTACGAAACATAGAAGTGAAATACGACTTCTCGTTTTAAGAAGCATTAGAACTCTATTGCTACGTTACGTAGACATCTGCAAACGCTATTTCCTAGCATGGAAGTGTCGCATCTACATTCTTTTGAAGTGAATACGAGGTATACATGACAATTCGCAATGAATATTATACCTCATCATGAAACATAGAAGTGAGATGCGATATCGCGTTCTAAGAAGCATTAGAACTCTATTGCTACGATACGTAGACATCTGCAAACACTGTTTCCTAGCATGGAAGTGTCGCATATACATTTTTTTGAAGTGAATACGAAATATACATGACACTTCGCAATGAATATTATATCTTATCATGAAACATAGGAGTGAGATGCGATATCGCGTTCTAAGAAGCATTAGAACCCTATTGCTACGGTACGTAGACATCTGCAAACACTATTTCCTAGCATGGAAGTGTCGCATTTACATTCTTTTGAAGTGAGTACGAGGTATACATGACACTTCGCAATGAATATTATACCTTATCATGAAACATAGAAGAGATATGCGATATCGCGTTTTAGTAAGCATTAGAACTCTATTGCTGCGATACGTAGACATCTGCAAACGCTATTTCCTAGCATTACACTTACAATCCACTTACATTCCACTGAAGTGAATACGAGGTATACATAACACTCCACAATGAATATTATATCTTATCACGAAACATAGAAATGAAATGCGGCATCTCGTTTTAAGACGCATTAGGACTCTATTGCTACGATACGTAGACATCTGCAAACGCTATTTCCTAGCATGGAAGTGTCATATTAACATTCTTTTGAAGTGAATACGAGGTATACATGACACTTCGCAATGAATATTATATCTTATCATGAAACATAGAAGTGAGATGCGATATCGCGTTCTAAGAAGCATTAGAACTCTATTGCTACGATACGTAGACATCTGCAAACGCTATTTCCTAGCATGGAAGTGTCTTATTTACATTCTTTTGAAGTGAGTACGAGGTATACATGACACTTCGCAATGAATATTATACCTTATCATGAAACATAGAAGAGAGATGCGATATCGCGTTTTAGTAAGCATTAGAACTCTATTGCTGCGATACGCAGACATCTGCAAACGCTATTTCCTAGCATGGAAGTGTCGCATTTACATTCTTTTGAAGTGAATACGAGTTATAAATGACACTTCGCAATGAATATTATATCTTATCATGAAACATAGAAATGAGGTGCTATATCGCGTTTTGAGAAGCATTAGAACTCTATTGCTAATATACGTAGATATCTGCAAACTCTATTTCCTAGCAAGGAAATTTCGCACTTACATTCCACTGAAGTGAATACGAGGTATACGTAACATTACACAATGAATATTATATCTTATTACGAAACATAGAAATGAAATGCGGCATCTCGTTTTAAGACGCATTAGGACACTATTGCTACGATACGTAGACATCTGCAAACGCTATTTCCTAGCATGGAAGGGTCGCATTTACACTCTTTTGAAGTGAATACGAGATATACATGACACTTCGCAATGAATATTATATCTTATCATGAAACATAGGAATGAGGTGCTATATCGTGTTTTGGGAAGCATTAGAACTCTATTGCTAATATACGTAGACATCTGCAAACTCTATTTCCTAGCAAGGAAATTTCGCACTTACATTCCACTGAAGTGAATACGAGGTATACATAACATTACACAATGAATATTATATCTAATTACGAAACATAGAAATGAAATACGACATCTCGTTTTAAGAAGCATTAGTACTCTATTGCTGTGATACGTAGACATCTGCAAACAATATTTCCTAGCAAGGAAGTGTCGCATTTACATTCATTTGAAGTGAATACGAGGTATACATGACACTTCACAATGAATATTATATCTTATCATGGAACATAGATATGAAATGAGGCATCTCGTTTCAAGAAGCATTAGAACTCTATTGCTACGATACGTAGACATCTGCAAACGCTATTTCCTAGCATGGAAGTGTCATATTTACATTCTTTTGAAGTGAATACGAGGTATACATGACACATCGCAATGAATATTATATCTTCTCATGAAACATAGCAGTGAGTTGCGATATCGCGTTTTAAGAAGCATTAGAACTCTATTGCTACGATACGTAGACATTTGCAAAGGCTATTCACTAGCATGGAAGGGTCGCATTTCCATTCTTTTGAAGTGAGTACGAGGTATACATATCACTCCATAATGTATATTATATCTTATCATGAAACATAGCAGTGAGATCCGATATCGCGTTTTAAGAAGCATTAGAACTCTATTGCTGCGATACGTAGACATCTGCAAACGCTATTTCCTAGCATGGAAGTGTCGCATTTACATTCTTTCATGTGAATACGAGATATACATGACACTTCGCAATGAATATTATATCTTATCATGAAACATAGAAGTGAGATGCGATATGGCATTTTAAGAAGCATTAGAACCCTATTGCTACGATACGTAGACATCTGCAAACGCCACTTCCTAGCATGGAAGTGTCGCATTTACATTCTTTTGAAGTGAATACGAGGTATACATGACACTTCGCAATGAATATTATATCTTATCATGAAACATAGAAGTGAGATGCGATATGGCATTTTAAGAATCATTAGAACTCTATTGTTTCGACACGTAGTCTTCTGGTAACGCTATTTCCTAGCAAGGAAGTGTCGCATTAACATCCTTTTGAGGTGAATACGAGGTATACATGACACTTCGCAATGAATATTATATCTGAACATGAAACATAGAAATGAGATGCGACATCTCGTTTTAAGAAGCATTAGAACTCTATTGCTAGGATACGTAGACACCGGCAAACGCTATTTCCTAGCATGCAAGTGTCGCATTTACATTCTTTTGAAGTGAATACGAGGTATACATGACACTTCGCAAAGAATATTATATCTTATCATGAAACATGGAAGTGAGATGCGATATCGCGTTCTAGGGAGCATTAGAACTCTATTGCTACGATACGTAGACATCTGCAAAGGCTATTTCCTAGCATGGAAGGGTCGCATTTACATTCTTTTGAAGTGAGTACGAGGTATACATAACAATCCATAATGAATATTATATCTTATCATGAAATATAGCAGTGAGATGCGATATCGCGTTATAAGAAGTATTAGAACTCTATTGCTACGATACGTAGACATCTGCAAACGCTATTTCCTATCATGGAAGTGTCGCATCTACATTCTTTTGAAGTGAATACGAAGTATACATGACAATTCGCAATGAATATTATACCTTATCATGAAACATAGAAGAGAGATGCGATATCGCGTCTTAGGAAGCATTAGAACTCTATTGCTACGATACGTAGACATCTGCAAACGCTATTTCCTAGCATGTAAGTGTCGCATTTACATCCTTTTGAAGTGAATACGAGGTATACATGACACTTCGCAATGAATATTATATCTTATCATGAAACATGGAAGTGAGATGCGATATCGCTTTCTAAGAAGCTTTAGGACTCTCTTGCTACGATACGTAGACATCTGCAAACCCTATTTCCTAGCAAGGAAGTGTCGCATTTACATTCATTTGAAGTGAATACGAGGTATACATAATACTCTACAATGAATATTATATCTTACCAAGAAACATAGAAATGAAAGGCGACATCTCGTTTTATAAAGCATTAGAATTCTATTGCTGCGATACGTAGACATCTGCAAACGCTATTTCCTAGCATGTAAGTGTCGCATTTACATTCTTTTGAAGTGAATACGAGGTATACATGACACTTCGCAATGAATATTATATCTTGCCATGAAACATAGAAGTGAGATGCGATATCGCGTTCTAAGAAGCATTAGAACTATATTGCTACGATACGTAGACATCTGCAAACGCTATTTCCTAGCATGGAAGTGACTTATTTACGTTCTTTTGAAGTGAATACGAGGTATACATGACACTTCGCAATGAATATTATATCTTATCATGAAACATAGAAGTGAGATGCGATATCGCGTTCTAAGAAGCATTAGAAATCTATTGCTACGATACGTAGACATATGGAAACGTTATTCCCTAGCATGGAAGTGTCGCATTTACATTCTTTTGAAGTGAATACGAGATATACATGACACTTCGCAATGAATATTATATGTTATCATGAAACATTGGAGTGAGATGCGATATCGCGTTTTAAGAAGCATTAGAAGTCTATTGCTACGATACCTAGACATCTGCAAACGCTATTTCCTAGCATGGATGTGTCGCATTTACATTCTTTTGAAGTGAATACGAAGTGTACATAACACTTCGCAATGAATATTTTATCTTATCATGAAACATAGAAGTGAGATGCGATATCGCGTTTTAAGAAGCATTAGAAATCTATTGCTACGATACGTAGACATCTGCAAACGCTATTTCCTAGCATGGAAGTGTCGCATTTACATTCTTTTGTAGTGAATACGAAGTATACATGACTCTTCGCAATGAATATTATATCTTATCATGAAACATAGAAGTGAGATGCGATATCGCGTTTTAGGAAGCATTAGAAATCTATTGCTACGATACGTAGACATCTGCAAACGCTATTTCCTAGCATGGAAGTGTCGCATTTACATTCTTTTGTAGTGAATACGAAGTATACATGACACTTCGCAATGAATATTATATCTTATCATGAAACATAGAAGTGAGATGCGATATCGCGTTTTAGGAAGCATTAGAACTCTATTGCTACGATATGTAGACATCTGCAAACGCTACTTCCTAGCATGGAAGTGTCGCATTTACATTCTTTTGAAGTGAATACGAGATATACATGACACTCCGCAATGAATATTATATCTTATCATGATACATAGGAATGAGGTGCTATATCGCGTTTTGAGAAGCATTAGAACTCTATTGCTAATATACGTAGACATCTGCAAACAATATTTCCTAGCAAGGAAATGTCGCACTTACATTCCATTGAAGTCTATACGAGGTATACATAACATTACACAATGAATATTATATCTTATTACGAAACATAGAAATGAAATACGACATCTCGTTTTAAGAAGCATTAGTACTCTATTGCTGTGATACGTAGACATCTGCAAACAATATTTCCTAGCAAGGAAGTGTCGCATTTACATTCTTGTGAAGTGAAATCGAGGTATACATGACACTTCGCAATGAATATTATATCTTGTCATGATACATAGAAGTGAGATGCGATATCGCGTTTTAAGAAGCATTAGAACTCTATTGCTACGATACGTAGACATCTGCAAGCGCTACTTCCTAGCATGGAAGTGTCGCATTTACATTCATTTGAAGTGAATACGAGGTATACATGACACTTCACAATGAATATTATATCTTATCACGGAACATAGAAATGAAATGAGGCATCTCGTTTTAAGAAGTATTAGAACTCTATTGCTACGATACGTAGACATCTGCAAACGCTATTTCCTAGCATGGAAGTGTCATATTTACATTCTTTTGAAGTGAATACGAGGTATACATGACACTTCGCAATGAATATTATATCTTATCGTGAAACATAGAAGTGAGATGCGATATCGCGTTCTAAGAAGCATTAGAACTCTATTGCTACGATACGTAGACATCTGCAAACGCTATTTCCTAACATGGAAGTGTCTTATTTACGTTCTTTTGAAGTGAATACGAGGTATACATGACACATCGCAATGAATATTATATCTTCTCATGAAACATAGCAGTGAGTTGCGATATCGCGTTTTAAGAAGCATTAGAACTCTATTGCTACGATACGTAGACATTTGCAAAGGCTATTCACTAGCATGGAAGGGTCGCATTTCCATTCTTTTGAAGTGAGTACGAGGTATACATATCACTCCATAATGAATATTATATCTTATCATGAAACATAGCAGTGAGTTCCGATATCGCGTTTTAAGAAGCATTAGAACTCTATTGCTGCGATACGTAGACATCTGCAAACGCTATTTCCTAGCATGGAAGTGTCGCATTTACATTCTTTTGATGTGAATACGAGATATACATGACACTTCGCAATGAATATTATATCTTATCATGAAACATAGGAATGTGGTGCTATATCGCGTTTTGAGAAGCATTAGAACTCTATTGCCTATATACGTAGACATCTGCAAACTCTATTTCCTAGCAAGGAAATTTCGCACTTACATTCCACTGAAGTGAATACGAGGTATACATAACATTACACATTGAATATTATATCTTGTTACGAAACATAGAAATGAAATACGACATCTCGTTTTAAGAAGCATTAGTACTCTATTTCTGTGATACGTAGACATCTGCAAACAATATTTCCTAGCAAGGAAGTGTCGCATTTACATTCTTGTGAAGTGAAATCGAGGTATACATAACACTTCGCAATGAATATTATATCTTATCATGAAACATAGAAGTGAGATGCGATATGGCATTTTAAGAAGCATTAGAACCCTATTGCAACGATACGTAGACATCTGCAAACGCCACATCCTAGCATGGAAGTGTCGCATTTACATTCTTTTGAAGTGAATACGAGGTATACATGACACTTCGCAATGAATATTATATCTTATCATGAAACATAGAAGTGAGATGCGATATGGCATTTTAAGAATAATTAGAACTCTATTGTTTCGACACGTAGTCATCTGGTAACGCTATTTCCTAGCAAGGAAGTGTCGCATTAACATCCTTTTGAGGTGAATACGAGGTATACATGACACTTCGCAATGGATATTATATCTGAACATGAAACATAGAAATGAGATGCGACATCTCGTTTTAAGAAGCATTAGAACTCTATTGCTAGGATACGTAGACACCTGCAAACGCTATTTCCTAGCATGAAAGTGTCGCATTTACATTCTTGTCATGTGAATACGAAGTATACATGACACATCGCAATGAATATTATATCTTATCATGAAACATAGATGTGAGATGCGATATCGCGTTCTAAGAAGCATTAGAACTCTATTGCTGCGATACGTAGACATCTGCAAATGCTATTTCCTAGCATGTAAGTGTCGCATTTACATTCTTTTGAAGTGAATACGAGGTATACATGACACTTCGCAATGAATATTATATGTTATCATGAAACATTGGAGTGAGATGCGATATCGCGTTTTAAGAAGCATTAGAACTCTATTGCTACGGTACGTAGACATCTGCAAACCCTATTTCCTAGCAAGGAAGTGTCGCATTTACATTCATTTGAAGTGAATACGAGGTATACATAATACTCTACAATGAATATTATATCTTACCAAGAAACATAGAAATGAAATGCGTCATCTCGTTTTATAAAGCATTAGAATTCTATTGCTGCGATACGTAGACATCTGCAAACACTATTTCCTAGCATGTGAGTGTCGCATTTACATTCTTTTGAAGTGAATACGAGGTATACATGACACATCGCAATGATTATTATATCTTATCATGAAACATAGGTGTGAGATGCGATATCGTGTTTTAAGAAGCATTAGATCTCCCTTGCTACGATACGTAGACATCTGCAAACGCTATTTCCTAGCATGTAAGTGTCGCATTTACATTCTTTTGAAGTGAATACGAGGTCTACATGACACTTCGCAATGAATATTATATCTTATCATGAAACATAGAAGTGAGATGCGATATGGCATTTTAAGAATCATTAGAACTCTATTGTTTCGACACGTAGTCATCTGGTAACGCTATTTCCTAGCAAGGAAGTGTCGCATTAACATCCTTTTGAGGTGAATACGAGGTATACATGACACTTCGCAATGAATATTATATCTGAACATGAAACATAGAAATGAGATGCGACATCTCGTTTTAAGAAGCATTAGAACTCTATTGCTACGATACGTAGACATCTGCAAACGCTATTTCCTAGCATGGAAGTGTCGCATCTACATTCTTTTGAAGTGAATACGAGGTATACATGACAATTCGCAATGAATATTATACCTCATCGTGAAACATAGAAGTGAGATGCGATATCGCGTTCTAAGAAGCATTAGAACTCTATTGCTACGATACGTAGACATCTGCAAACACTGTTTCCTAGCATGGAAGTGTCGCATATACATTTTTTTGAAGTGAATACGAAATATACATGACACTTCGCAATGAATATTATATCTTATCATGAAACATAGAAGTGAGATGCGATATCGCGTTCTAAGAAGCATTAGAACCCTATTGCTACGGTACGTAGACATCTGCAAACACTATATCCTAGCATGGAAGTGTCGCATTTACATTCTTTTGAAGTGAGTACGAGGTATACATGACACTTCGCAATGAATATTATACCTTATCATGAAACATAGGAGAGATATGCGATATCGCGTTTTAGTAAGCATTAGAACTCTATTGCTGCGATACGTAGACATCTGCAAACGCTATTTCCTAGCATTACACTTACAATCCACTTACATTCCACTGAAGTGAATACGAGGTATACATGACACTTCGCAATGAATATTATATCTTATCATGAAACATAGAAGTGAGATGCGATATCGCGTTCTAAGAAGCATTAGAACTCTATTGCTACGATACGTAGACATCTGCAAACGCTATTTCCTAGCATGGAAGTGTCTTATTTACATTCTTTTGAAGTGAGTACGAGGTATACATGACACTTCGCAATGAATATTATACCTTATCATGAAACATAGAAGAGAGATGCGATATCGCGTTTTAGTAAGCATTAGAACTCTATTGCTGCGATACGTAGACATCTGCAAACTCTATTTCCTAGCATGGAAGGGTCGCATTTACACTCTTTTGAAGTGAGTACGAGGCATACATAACACTCCATAATGAATATTATATCTTTTCATGAAACATAGCGGTACGATGCTATATCGCGTTTTAAGGAGCATTAGAAATCTATTGCTACGATACGTAGACATCTGCAAACGCTATTTCCTAGCATGGAAGTGTCGCATTTACATTCGTTTGAAGTGAATACGAGATATACATGACACTTCGCAATGAATATTATATCTTATCATAAAACATAGGAATGTGGTGCTATATCGCGTTTTGAGAAGCATTAGAACTCTATTGCTACGATACGTAGACATCTGCAAACGCTATTTCCTAGCATGGAAGTGTCGCATTTACATTTTGTTTGAAGTGAATACGAGACATACATGACACTTCGCAATGAATATTATATCTTATCATGAAACATAGGAATGAGGTGCTATATCGTGTTTTGGGAAGCATTAGAACTCTATTGCTAATATACGTAGACATCTGGAAACTCTATTTCCTAGCAAGGAAATTTCGCACTTACATTCCACTGAAGTGAATACGAGGTATACATAACATTACACAATGAATATTATATCTAATTACGAAACATAGAAATGAAATACGACATCTCGTTTTAAGAAGCATTAGTACTCTATTGCTGTGATACGTAGACATCTGCAAACAATATTTCCTAGCAAGGAAGTGTCGCATTTACATTCTTGTGAAGTGAAACCGAGGTATACATGACACTTCGCAATGAATATTATATCTTGTCATGATTCATAGAAGTGAGATGCGATATCGCGTTTTAAGAAGCATTAGAACCCTATTGCTACGATACGTAGACGTCTGCAAACGCTACTTCCTAGCATGGAAGTGTCGCATTTACATTCATTTGAAGTGAATACGAGGTATACATGACACTTCACAATGAATATTATATCTTATCACGGAACATAGAAATGAAATGAGGCATCTCGTTTCAAGAAGCATTAGAACTCTATTGCTACGATACGTAGACATCTGCAAACGCTATTTCCTAGCATGGAAGTGTCATATTTACATTCTTTTGAAGTGAATACGAGGTATACATGACACATCGCAATGAATATTATATCTTCTCATGAAACATAGCAGTGAGTTGCGATATCGCGTTTTAAGAAGCATTAGAACTCTATTGCTACGATACGTAGACATTTGCAAAGGCTATTCACTAGCATGGAAGGGTCGCATTTCCATTCTTTTGAAGTGAGTACGAGGTATACATATCACTCCATAATGTATATTATATCTTATCATGAAACATAGCAGTGAGATCCGATACCGCGTTTTAAGAAGCATTAGAACTCTATTGCTGCGATACGTAGACATCTGCAAACGCTATTTCCTAGCATGGAAGTGTCGCATTTACATTCTTTCATGTGAATACGAGATATACATGACACTTCGCAATGAATATTATATCTTATCATGAAACATAGAAGTGAGATGCGATATGGCATTTTAAGAATCATTAGAACTCTATTGTTTCGACACGTAGTCATCTGGTAACGCTATTTCCTAGCAAGGAAGTGTCGCATTAACATCCTTTTGAGGTGAATACGAGGTATACATGACACTTCGCAATGAATATTATATCTGAACATGAAACATAGAAATGAGATGCGACATCTCGTTTTAAGAAGCATTAGAACTCTATTGCTAGGATACGTAGACACCTGCAAACGCTATTTCCTAGCATGTAAGTGTCGCATTTACATTCTTTTGAAGTGAATACGAGGTATACATGACACTTCGCAAAGAATATTATATCTTATCATGAAACATGGAAGTGAGATGCGATATCGCGTTCTAGGGAGCATTAGAACTCTATTGCTACGATACGTAGACATCTGCAAAGGCTATTTCCTAGCATGGAAGGGTCGCATTTACATTCTTTTGAAGTGAGTACGAGGTATACATAACAATCCATAATGAATATTATATCTTATCATGAAATATAGCAGTGAGATGCGATATCGCGTTATAAGAAGTATTAGAACTCTATTGCTACGATACGTAGACATCTGCAAACGCTATTTCCTAGCATGGAAGTGTCGCATCTACATTCTTTTGAAGTGAATACGAAGTATACATGACAATTCGCAATGAATATTATACCTTATCATGAAACATAGAAGAGAGATGCGATATCGCGTCTTAGGAAGCATTAGAACTCTATTGCTACGATACGTAGACATCTGCAAACGCTACTTCCTAGCATGGAGGTGTCGCATTTACATTCTTTTGAAGTGAATACGAGGTATACATGACAATTCGCAATGAATATTATACCTTATCATGAAACATGGAAGTGAGATGCAACATCTCGTTTTAAGAAGCATTAGAACTCTATTGCTAGGATACATAGACATCTGCAAACGCTATTTCCTAGCATGTAAGTGTCGCATTTACATGCTTTTGAAGTGAATACGAGGTATACATGACACTTCGCAATGAATATTATATCTTATCATGAAACATGGAAGTGAGATGCGATATCGCTTTCTAAGAAGCTTTAGGACTCTCTTGCTACGATACGTAGACATCTGCAAACCCTATTTCCTAGCAAGGAAGTGTCGCATTTACATTCATTTGAAGTGAATACGAGGTATACATAATACTCTACAATGAATATTATATCTTACCAAGAAACATAGAAATGAAATGCGACATCTCGTTTTATAAAGCATTAGAATTCTATTGCTGCGATACGTAGACATCTGCAAACGCTATTTACTAGCATGTAAGTGTCGCATTTACATTCTTTTGAAGTGAATACGAGGTATACATGACACAGTGCAATGATTATTATATCTTATCATGAAACATAGGTGTGAGATGCGATATCGCGATTTAAGAAGCATTAGATCTCCCTTGCTACGATACGTAGACATCTGCAAACGCTATTTCCTAGCATGTAAGTGTCGCATTGACATTCTTTTAATGTGAATACGAGGTATACATGACACTTCGCAATGAATATTATATCTTATCATGAAACATAGAAATGCGATGCGACATCTCGTTTTAAGATGTATTAGAACTCTATTATTTCCATACGTAGTCGTCTGGAAACGCAATTTCCTAGGAAGGAAGTGTCGCACTTACATCCTTTTGAAGTGAATACGAAGTATACATAACACTTCGCACTGAATATTATATCTTATCATGAAACATAGAAATGAGATGCGGCATCTCGTTTTAAGAAGCATTAGAACACTATTGTTACGACACGTAGACATCTGCAAACGCTATTTCCTAGCATGGAAGCGTCGCATTTACATTCTTGTCATGTGAATACGAAGTATACATGACACTTCGCAATGAATATTATATCTGAACATGAAACATAGAAATGAGATGCGACATCTCGTTTTAAGAAGCATTAGAACTCTATTGCTACGATACGCAGACATCTGCAAACGCTATTTCCTAGCATGGAAGTGTCGCATCTACATTCTTTTGAAGTGAATACGAGGTATACATGACAATTCGCAATGAATATTATACCTCATCGTGAAACATAGAAGTGAGATGCGATATCGCGTTCTAAGAAGCATTAGAACTCTATTGCTACGATACGTAGACATCTGCAAACACTGTTTCCTAGCATGGAAGTGTCGCATATACATTTTTTTGAAGTGAATACGAAATATACATGACACTTCGCAATGAATATTATATCTTATCATGAAACATAGAAGTGAGATGCGATATCGCGTTCTAAGAAGCATTAGAACCCTATTGCTACGGTACGTAGACATCTGCAAACACTATTTCCTAGCATGGAAGTGTCGCATTTACATTCTTTTGAAGTGAGTACGAGGTATACATGACACTTCGCAATGAATATTATACCTTATCATGAAACATAGGAGAGATATGCGATATCGCGTTTTAGTAAGCATTAGAACTCTATTGCTGCGATACGTAGACATCTGCAAACGCTATTTCCTAGCATTACACTTACAATCCACTTACATTCCACTGATGTGAATACGAGGTATACATAACACTCCATAATGAATATTATATCTTTTCATGAAACATAGCGGTACGATGCTATATCGCGTTTTAAGGAGCATTAGAACTCTATTGCTACGATACGTAGACATCTGCAAACGCTATTTCCTAGCTTGGAAGTGTCTTATTTACATTCTTTTGAAGTGAGTACGAGATATACATGACACTTCGCAATGAATATTATATCTTATCATAAAACATAGGAATGTGGTGCTATATCGCGTTTTGAGAAGCATTAGAACTCTATTGCTACGATACGTAGACATCTGCAAACGCTATTTCCTAGCATGGAAGTGTCGCATTTACATTTTGTTTGAAGTGAATACGAGACATACATGACACTTCGCAATGAATATTATATCCTATCATGAAACATAGGAATGAGGTGCTATATCGTGTTTTGGGAAGCATTAGAACTCTATTGCTAATATACGTAGACATCTGCAAACTCTATTTCCTAGCAAGGAAATTTCGCACTTACATTCCACTGAAGTGAATACGAGGTATACGTAACATTACACAATGAATATTATATCTTATTACGAAACATAGAAATGAAATGCGGCATCTCGTTTTAAGAAGCATTAGGACACTATTGCTACGATACGTAGACATCTGCAAACGCTGTTTCCTAGCATGGAAGGGTCGCATTTACACTCTTTTGAAGTGAGTACGAGGCATACATAACACTCCATAATGAATATTATATCTTTTCATGAAACATAGCGGTACCATGCGATATCGCGTTTTAAGGAGCATTAGAAATCTATTACTACGATACGTAGACATCAGCAAACGCTATTTCCTAGCATGGAAGTGTCGCATTTACATTCGTTTGAAGTGAATACGAGATATACATGACACTTCGCAATGAATATTATATATTATCATAAAACATAGGAATGAGGTGCTATATCGCGTTTTGAGAAGCATTAGAACTCTATTGCTACGATACGTAGACATCTGCAAACGCTATTTCCTAGCATGGAAGTGTCGCATTTACATTTTGTTTGAAGTGAATACGAGACATACATGACACTTCGCAATGAATATTATATCTTATCATGAAACAAAGGAATGAGGTGCTATATCGTGTTTTGGGAAGCATTAGAACTCTATTGCTAATATACGTAGACATCTGGAAACTCTATTTCCTAGCAAGGAAATTTCGCACTTACATTCCACTGAAGTGAATACGAGGTATACATAACATTACACAATGAATATTATATCTAATTACGAAACATAGAAATGAAATACGACATCTCGTTTTAAGAAGCATTAGTACTCTATTGCTGTGATACGTAGACATCTGCAAACAATATTTCCTAGCAAGGAAGTGTCGCATTTACATTCTTGTGAAGTGAAACCGAGGTATACATGACACTTCGCAATGAATATTATATCTTGTCATGATTCATAGAAGTGAGATGCGATATCGCGTTTTAAGAAGCATTAGAACCCTATTGCTACGATACGTAGACGTCTGCAAACGCTACTTCCTAGCATGGAAGTGTCGCATTTACATTCATTTGAAGTGAATACGAGGTATACATAACACTCTACCATGTACATTATATCTTATCACGAAACATAGAAATGAAATATGACATCTCGTTTTAAGAAGCATTAGAACTCTATTGCTACGATACGTGGACATCTGGAAACGCTATTTCTTAGCAAGGAAGTGTCGCATTTACATTCTTTTGAAGTGACTACGGGGTATACATAACACTCCATAATGAATATTATATCTTAACATGAAACATAGCAGTGAGATGCGATATCGCGTTTTAAGAAGCATTAGAACTCTATTGCTACGATACGTAGACATCTGCAAACGCTATTTCCTAGCATGGAAGTGTCGCATCTACATTCTTTTGAAGTGAATACGAGGTATACATGACAATTCGCAATGAATATTATACCTTATCATGAAACATAGAAGAGAGATGCGATATCGCGTTTTAGGAAGCATTACAACTCTACTGCTACGATACGTAGACATCTGCAAAGGCTATATCCTAGCATGGAAGGGTCGCATTTACATTCTTTTGAAGTGAGTACGAGGTATACGTGACACTTCGCAATGAATATTATATCTGAACATGAAACATAGAAGTGAGATGCAACATCTCGTTTTAAGAAGCATTAGAACTCTATTGCTACGATACGTAGGCATCTGCAAACGCTATTTCCTAGCATGAAAGTGTCGCATTTACATTCTTTTGAAGATAATACGAGGTATCCATAACATTCCGCAATGAATATTATATCTTATTACGAAACATAGAAATGAAATACGACTTCTCGTTTTAAGAAGCATTAGAACTCTATTGCTACGTTGCGTAGACATCTGCAAACGCTATTTCCTAGCATGGAAGTGTCGCATCTACATTCTTTTGAAGTGAATACGAGGTATACATGACAATTCGCAATGAATATTATACCTCATCATGAAACATAGAAGTGAGATGCGATATCGCGTTCTAAGAAGCATTAGAACTCTATTGCTACGATACGTAGACATCTGCAAACACTGTTTCCTAGCATGGAAGTGTCGCATATACATTTTTTTGAAGTGAATACGAAATATACATGACACTTCGCAATGAATATTATATCTTATCATGAAACATAGAAGAGAGATGCGATATCGCCTTCTAAGAAGCATTAGAACCCTGTTGCTACGGTACGTAGACATCTGCAAACACTATTTCCTAGCATGGAAGTGTCGCATTTACATTCTTTTGAAGTGAGTACGAGGTATACATGACACTTCGCAATGAATATTATACCTTATCATGAAGCATAGAAGAGATATGCGATATCGCGTTTTAGTAAGCATTAGAACTCTATTGCTGCGATACGTAGACATCTGCAAACGCTATTTCCTAGCATTACACTTACAATCCACTTACATTCCACTGAAGTGAATACGAGGTATACATAACACTCCACAATGAATATTATATCTTATCACGAAACATAGAAATGAAATGCGGCATCTCGTTTTAAGACGCATTAGGACTCCATTGCTACGATACGTAGACATCTGCAAACGCTATTTCCTAGCATGGAAGTGTCATATTAACATTCTTTTGAAGTGAATACGAGGTATACATGACACTTCGCAATGAATATTATATCTTATCATGAAACATAGAAGTGAGATGCGATATCGCGTTCTAAGAAGCATTAGAACTCTATTGCTACGATACGTAGACATCTGCAAACGCTATTTCCTAGCATGGAAGTGTTTTATTTACATTCTTTTGAAGTGAGTACGAGGTATACATGACACTTCGCAATGAATATTATACCTTATCATGAAACATAGAAGAGAGATGCGATATCGCGTTTTAGTAAGCATTAGAACTCTATTGCTGCGATACGTAGACATCTGCAAACTCTATTTCCTAGCATGGAAGGGTCGCATTTACACTCTTTTGAAGTGAGTACGAGGCATACATAACACTCCATAATGAATATTATATCTTTTCATGAAACATAGCGGTACGATGCGATATCGCGTTTTAAGGAGCATTAGAAATCTATTGCTACGATACGTAGACATCTGCAAACGCTATTTCCTAGCATGGAAGTGTCGCATTTACATTCGTTTGAAGTGAATACGAGATATACATGACACTTCGCAATGAATATTATATCTTATCATAAAACATAGGAATGAGGTGCTATATCGCGTTTTGAGAAGCATTAGAACTCTATTGCTACGATAAGTAGACATCTGCAAACGCTATTTCCTAGCATGGAAGTGTCGCATTTACATTTTGTTTGAAGTGAATACGAGACATACATGACACTTCGCAATGAATATTATATCTTATCATGAAACATAGGAATGAGGTGCTATATCGTGTTTTGGGAAGCATTAGAACTCTATTGCTAAGATACGTAGACATCTGCAAACTCTATTTCCTAGCAAGGAAATTTCGCACTTACATTCCACTGAAGTGAATACGAGGTATACATAACATTACACAATGAATATTATATCTAATTACGAAACATAGAAATGAAATACGACATCTCGTTTTAAGAAGCATTAGTACTCTATTGCTGTGATACGTAGACATCTGCAAACAATATTTCCTAGCAAGGAAGTGTCGCATTTACATTCTTGTGAAGTGTAATCGAGGTATACATGACACTTCGCAATGAATATTATATCTTGTCATGATACATAGAAGTGAGATGCGATATCGCGTTTTAAGAAGCATTAGAACCCTATTGCTACGATACGTAGACATCTGCAAACGCTACTTCCTAGCATGGAAGTGTCGCATTTACATTCATCTGAAGTGAATACGAGGTATACATGACACTTCACAATGAATATTATATCTTATCACGGAACATAGAAATGAAATGAGGCATCTCGTTTTAAGAAGTATTAGAACTCTATTGCTACGATACGTAGACATCTGCAAACGCTATTTCCTAGCATGGAAGTGTCATATTTACATTCTTTTGAAGTGAATACGAGGTATACATGACACTTCGCAATGAATATTATATCTTATCGTGAAACATAGAAGTGAGATGCGATATCGCGTTCTAAGAAGCATTAGAACTCTATTGCTACGATACGTAGACATCTGCAAACGCTATTTCCTAACATGGAAGTGTCTTATTTACGTTCTTTTGAAGTGAATACGAGGTATACATGACACATCGCAATGAATATTATATCTTCTCATGAAACATAGAAGTGAGATGCGATATGGCATTTTAAGAAGCATTAGAACTCTATTGCTACGATACGTAGACATCTGCAAACGCCACATCCTAGCATGGAAGTGTCGCATTTACATTCTTTTGAAGTGAATACGAGGTATACATGACACTTCGCAATGAATATTATATCTTATCATGAAACATAGAAGTGAGATGCGATATGGCATTTTAAGAATCATTAGAACTCTATTGCAACGATACGTAGACATCTGCAAACGCCACATCCTAGCATGGAAGTGTCGCATTTACATTCTTTTGAAGTGAATACGAGGTATACATGACACTTCGCAATGAATATTATATCTTATCATGAAACATAGAAGTGAGATGCGATATGGCATTTTAAGAATCATTAGAACTCTATCGTTTCGACACGTAGTCATCTGGTAACGCTATTTCCTAGCAAGGAAGTGTCGCATTAACATCCTTTTGAGGTGAATACAAGGTATACATGACACTTCGCAATGAATATTATATCTGAACATGAAACATAGAAATGAGATGCGACATCTCGTTTTAAGAAGCATTAGAACTCTATTGCTACGATACGTAGACATTTGCAAAGGCTATTCACTAGCATGGAAGGGTCGCATTTCCATTCTTTTGAAGTGAGTACGAGGTATACATATCACTCCATAATGAATATTATATCTTATCATGAAACATAGATGTGAGATGCGATATCGCGTTCTAAGAAGCATTAGAACTCTATTGCTGTGATACGTAGACATCTGCAAATGCTATTTCCTAGCATGTAAGTGTCGCATTTACATTCTTTTGAAGTGAATACGAGGTATACATGACACTTCGCAATGAATATTATATCTTGCCATGAAACATAGAAGTGACATGCGATATCGCGTTCTAAGAAGCGTTAGAACTATATTGCTACGATACGTAGACATCTGCAAACGCTATTTCCTAGCATGGAAGTGACTTATTTACGTTCTTTTGAAGTGAATACGAGGTATACATGACACTTCGCAATGAATATTATATCTTATCATGAAACATAGAAGTGAGATGCGATATCGCGTTCTAAGAAGCACTAGAAATCTATTGCTACGATACGTAGACATATGGAAACGTTATTCCCTAGCATGGAAGTGTCGCATTTACATTCTTTTGAAGTGAATACGAGATATACATGACACTTCGCAATGAATATTATATGTTATCATGAAACATTGGAGTGAGATGCGATATCGCGTTTTAAGAAGCATTAGAACTCTATTGCTACGATACCTAGACATCTGCAAACGCTATTTCCTAGCATGGATGTGTCGCATTTACATTCTTTTGAAGTGAATACGAAGTGTACATAACACTTCGCAATGAATATTTTATCTTATCATGAAACATAGAAGTGAGATGCGATATCGCGTTTTAAGAAGCATTAGAAATCTATTGCTACGATACGTAGACATCTGCAAACGCTATTTCCTAGCATGGAAGTGTCGCATTTACATTCTTTTGTAGTGAATACGAAGTATACATGACACTTCGCAATGAATATTATATCTTAACATGAAACATAGAAGTGAGATGCGATATCGCGTTATAGGAAGCATTAGAACTCTATTGCTACGATATGTAGACATCTGCAAACGCTACTTCCTAGCATGGAAGTGTCGCATTTACATTCTTTTGAAGTGAATACGAGATATACATGACACTCCGCAATGAATATTATATCTTATCATGATACATAGGAATGAGGTGCTATATCGCGTTTTGAGAAGCATTAGAACTCTATTGCTAATATACGTAGACATCTGCAAACAATATTTCCTAGCAAGGAAATGTCGCACTTACATTCCATTGAAGTCTATACGAGGTATACATAACATTACACAATGAATATTATATCTTATTACGAAACATAGAAATGAAATACGACATCTCGTTTTAAGAAGCATTAGTACTCTATTGCTGTGATGCGTAGACATCTGCAAAGGCTATTTCCAAGCATGGAAAGGTCGCATTTACATACTTTTGTAGTGAATACGAGGTATACATAACACTCCATAATGAATATTATATCTTATCATAAAACATAGAAATGAAATACGACTTCTCATTTTAAGAAGCATTAGAACTCTATTGCTACGATACGTAGACATCTGCAAACGCTATTTCCTAGCATGGAAGTGCCGCATTTACATTCTTTTGAAGATAATACGAGGTATACATAACATTCCGCAATGAATATTATATCTTATTACGAAGCATAGAAATGAAATACGACTTCTCGTTTTAAGAAGCATTAGAACTCTATTGCTTCGATACGTAGACATCTG